>NC_048299.1:88725688-88857062 GCF_013100865.1 Trachemys scripta elegans
AAGGATCGTCCGAACCTGCTGCGTCAGCAGGTAAATAAACTGTCCCGGCCCGCCAGGGTGCTTGCCCTGGCGAGCCGCGTGCCGAACGTTGCCGACCCCTGGTTTAGCTTGTTACCGCGTGACACATTGAAAATAATATTTTCCTGCATTGCTCATCTCTCCTGAGAGAGATTCCTCAGGGGTGCTATCGGCCAAAGTTGTTTTATTTGAAAAACCAAAATATTTTCCTTGTGCCAAGTTTGTTCTAAGATTAATTTTTTAAATATATTAATTTTGCTCTTGCTGAGGTCTTCTCCCTTAACTACTTTGATTAATAATCTGGAATGTATCCTCAGAAATGTCAAAGTGGCTGTTTGTTGTGGGTAAGCACTGAGATTACTCAATTCAAACAGCTGTTTCTAGGTCCTGAATTTGAAATCATACGAAGAGGTATGTAATAATGTAAAGATCCCATATTTTCAGTATTTACAAGTGAAACATTTTATTGTGAAACTGGGATATGAGGTGACTCTATTTGGACCTTTAACCACATTTTTGAGGAGTTTGACCCAGGAGCAAGCTGAAACAAAAGATTTAATTTCTTAGAGATACACTATTTTGATTGTAAAAGATGTCAATAGGGAAACAACCCAGATGAAAAGATTGATCTAGATGAGTGGATCTTTGTGGGAAAGGGGATATCCAATTTTCAATTTTTATAGCTTATGAATATTTTTTAATAAATTACTGTATAAATGGCATTTACCCAGTTAATATCCATCATATTTTTGCAACTAAGGAGGTGCTCTGTTGGAGGTGTTGCAGAGAAAGGAGAACATACTTGCACATGTGGTGGTTGTGTCCCAAATTAGATTGTTTTGGGAGGAAGTTATTAAAGAGATTCATTTTATGATTAAATGCTGGCTTCCTAGAGATCCCATGTCCTGCTTACTTAATGCTCCAGTAAAAGATCTACATTTTAAACAGAATGTCAAATTATTTTGTTTATTTGTTAGCTGCTAATCTTTGTACTGCACATAATTGGAAACATGTGATCCTTCCTCCTATGGAATTGTGGTATAGTAAAATGTGGACTATCCTTGTAATGGATAAGTTTGCGCACCAAGTGCATTCACAAGAGAAGCACCAAAAGGCGGATAGATATTTAGAAATTTTGTTGCCCTTTCTAGAGTATTCAGCGTTGGAGGGCTTCCCAGCCAGCAAGGCAGAATCTCTAGCCAGGTTCTTTGATTATTCACCTGATCCTGAATAAGTGATGTATGATATAGTATGGTAATGTTTTATTGTAATTCTTCCTCTAGTAAAAAAGTAAAAAACCCGTCAACCCTCCAACATCACAAGATCAAAAGACAGAGTGGTTTTTAAAAAAGTTTTAAAATATCATGATTTTTAAGCTAGTCTCATGACTTGGGGGGGTGTCCAACTCTTGATTTTTAAACACTGGGTGTTGGTGCAATTGATATAGAGTCTGTTATGTTCTGGCTTCCTCACTGGTGGATAACTAGTGAGGTTTGGAGACGATGCCAGCCTTTTCATAAACCAGAAAATGTTTCTTGGACATGACTGCCACTTTTGGACCCAGACTGGTTAGCATCGCCAATTGTTGTTGAACACTTGGTAGTTTAATATAAGTAGCAGCAAAAGTCAGAGCGGATTGCTTGGTAGGAGTGCTGGGAGGGAGGAGGAAGAGGAAGTGTTTTTTTTTTTTTTTTTTTTTTTTGTGCTTATTTGCAAATGTTTTTCGCCTGACCGTATTAACATGTTCCCTTCCTGAGGCTGAAGTGCTTACACATCAGGATATTTTTAAACTTTTGGTGCTATGATTATGTCAAGTGATAAAATGGCATATTAGCTATCTCTTGGTTTTTTTACTGTTTCTCTCCCCCAGTTCTGTTTTCAAAGGCTTTTGTTCAGGCTGGATAGCATTCCCCAAGTTTTTTATATTATAAACTTAGCATCTTTATTAATTATCATAAAGGTGCATAGATGCAAGAGGACAGTGTGCAGAAGGAAGGATTTTTGGCAAGTTGTCTCTGAGAATTGGAAGAGCATTTTAGAGCTCAAATTGAGAGAAGGGGATGAAAGTGTTTGGGGTTGTATTGGCTTGTGTGAGGGATAGGAGGGGAAGGGTGTTGATGACATAGTATTGGGAGGCGTCCAGTCTCCTTCTGTTCCCTGCCCTTTAGCCTCCTTTGTCTATAATATCTGTGCACTCTCCCTACTTTAGTTCTGGTCCTGTGCATATGTGAGGAGTTTAACAGTGCACTCTTCCTGTCAGACAGCCACTACCTCTGTGATTTCAGATTGTGCTACTTTAGAAATTAAGCAGTTAACATAATTGTCTTTCATGTGGACTTTTCTTTGGCTTTGCAACAACATACTGTTACACTTGAATGGTTCAGGTGAGAATCCAAACGTTCTGTTCCAGCTGTCAAACATCCAAAGTCTCATGAGTCTGGATTGGCAGGCATGTTGTCTTGCCTGGCAAAAGGAGCCTTGTTCTCCAAGCCCATCAGGAGGTCAGACCAGATGATCATACTGGGCCTTAAAACATATAACTCTCTGGAATGCAGACTTTAGGTTTTCCAAATCTTGGATTTAGAACCCACTCTGAATTGTTCATGTTTATCCATACCAATTTTTTTACACTATGAACAGTGTAATAATGGTAGCCATGTAACTTGTTCATCTCTGATACATGAGTTAGCTGTTACTGTGCAAGTCTCATTAAATTCAATATTTGTATTCTATAAGTAATAGTAATCCATTTTCACGAGGTTGGATTGGATTGGATTTGGGTTCTTAATTTTTTTCATCCCCACCTTCCAGAAAAAGGTGTTTGTTTTTGTTGCAAATCTAAAATAAATAAAAAAAAAAAAACAACGGAAAGATTGAGATAAGAGGTGCTTGTGTTGCATATACATCAACATTGTAGCTACATGGGTTTTTTTTCATTGTACTACATCCCAATTTAATTCCAGTAGTGATCATGTGATCAGTCTTATTGTCTGAATAGAGTTGTTTTTCTCTTTCCCATCAGAATGCATGCTTTTAATATCTGTGTTGAGACATGGCCAAAATAAATCCTCATTAGTTTTATATTTTAAATTCTGTAGGGATGTATGTTTAATCTTAGAAATAAAATGACCTGTCAAACTGCTATATATCTTGCAGGCAGTGTTCCCCTTGTTTCTTCCTCCGAGCATACACATTTTCAATGTATGTTCTGAAACAGCTAAAGTATTTGAGTAGAGTAACTGTAAAAGACTGGAAAAATGTGTTTGAAAACCCTGCTCTGTTGCCAGGTGGTGACTCTGTTTGAGAAGTCTTTTGCAAGTTATTCGTATTTACCAGACAAATATAAGGTATGTAAGAGTGGCTCTCTAGAGAGAAGAGGACCTAGAGTTGGGTCTGAAATTCCTGGGGAAGGAATGCTGGGGGAAATCAAGCGTAGAGAGAAGGCCTGGACTGGATTTTGAATGTAGTGTACTAAGAAGTGTGTGAGGAAGCCAAATGCTTGTAGCTTGCAACAGGCGAATTAACAATTCATTGAACTAAAAATACTGTGCTAATCTGGGAAAGATAAATGGTGCAGGCATTTTGTCCTCCTGACAGGCTGTGATTTTTTTTAAAATTTAAGATGATCAACTATTTGTTTGAAAAGCAGTTGTTGCTTTTGCTGCCATGAATATTAAAGCAGCAAACATTTCAGTTTCATTATAAATTATTTTTTGTCTCTATTTCCATAGTATAGTGCACAGGGAGAGGACTATGGAGACCTGGGTTAGTTTCCTGAATTCCCCAGCTTTAAAATTATGCTTTATCCACCATTATAAAAAGCTTTGAGTTTGGTAGGTAAAAAGCACGACAGAAATGCAAAAAGTAGACTCATTGGACCCAAGTGCTAGTGAAAGGGACTCCTGCGCTTCACTTTTTCTAGTATGATGTGAATGCTTTTACAGAGTCAACTTAAAATCTTTAAATTCTGAGGTGCTGTCAACAGAAAAGCTAAATCCTAAATAAGTATATTAAAATATTGATATATTTGAAACTGAAAAACCAAGCCATTCCCTACATACACATAGGGAAACAGGTAGACCTCAAGTGACCTGCCCAAGAAGTTAATAATTAATACTTGATCTCATTTTAACAGATAAACTCCTCTAAGATTTTTTTTAAAATTAAGTAAATTTTTAGAAATTAACTAACTTTTAAGGGGGCCATAAATGGAGATGGCTTAGAGCTGCTTTCTGTAGCTCCATCATGATCATCAGAAAACAGGGGAAGTCAGGGGAGCTAACCACTGTTTTTGAGAAACTGCAAGACGCTATCTGCTGAAACAGTCATTTAGTAGCGGTGTTTGTGATAGTGCTTCCCTGTGTGGAGTCAGGAAGTAGTGCAAATTGATGAAGATTTGCTGTTACTGCACTGCAGTGGGGGAGCACTATTGTGTCCTGGTAGTAGACAACAGATAGCACTACAGTAAAGGAGAAAGAGGAAGAGAATTTTTTTTCCCAAGTTATTCTGTCCTGATGTTCTTTGTGAGAGAATTTAAAATAGTGGTTTTTTACATGAGAAAGTTCTTTGGACTAGTCAGCTTATGATTGGCAGGGGAATGTTGAGTGAGGTGATGATAAAAGGAGGCTTAACAAAGGGAAAGAAAAAAAAGGACAATGAAATAGCAGCAGGCCATTAAAGAGTAGTAGAGAAAATAATCTGAACACAAGGTCTTAATGAAAAAAGATGCATCTTGGGAGTAGGAAGATGGAAAGAGAACTTGTTGTCCCAACACAGATATAGCTGGTAATTTTTTATTGGTCTCTTGTTTTACGTTGATAGAGTGAAATAACTTATTCTGATTGTTAGACATGTAAGGAATTTTGGTTTCCTGCCCATGAAAGGTGGCAAAATACATAGGTCTGACTATGTCTTCCACCAACAATTTCTTCACTGTTATCTCAGGTTGAGAATTGGGAAGGTAGCCTCAGTAGGCCATACAGTCATTAAAAATAGTAATAATCTTAGACCCATTAGACTTTTGGAAAATGCTAAATGCATTTTGATGGAAAAAAGAACATTTGTAACGATGCCACTTCCCTAATGATGTTTCTAGAATAGTAACGTTTCTGGCCTCTATGTTTACTGTCTAGAAGTCAGGCAGAGAAATGCTTTGAAACCGTTACTTGTACAGTTGAAAATGGCAAGTGTTTTGATTTCAGTAATTTCCCATTTTCTGAAGCTATAAATGCTACGACTCATTTGTTCTTTTATAGGTAAATGGGGGCATTGAGACTACTTTAGAGAAGGAAGTCCTGCAGTATGACTACCATTCTTCATATTTTGATATATTTGTAAGTATTTTGTTTTAGAATGTCTTTAAAACATGCTTAATGCAAGAACTGGAATTTTTTTTATCCAGAGAGGCCTTATCTTTTATTATCCCATAGTTTGAGTCCTGTGCCAGGGTTAGATTTTCTTGTAATTTAAAAGAGAGGGAAAATGTATTCTAAATCACATCTCTCTTTAAATTAGGGTGTATAATCTTATGTTTGGGCAATATTCCAGAAATAGATCCGGCAGTAGTGAGGGAAGAATTGATCACAGGACAGTAGCTGACATCTGTATATGTCAGGTTTGTTGCAGGTTTATGTATTTCAACTAAAATAGATTATTTTTTAAAATTTTTATTTAAAATCTATGTTTAGATTCTATTTTAAATATGGATGACTGTAGGCATAATGACCCATTTGCTTCCCTCTACACACAGGCACTAGGAACAAGGAGGGGGGAGCAGCACCTCCACTGCTCATTCACTCTCCATATGGGTTGACAGAAGCCCTCCACTCTTTTTTTTTTGAGACTGCAGCTTTGTGGCAGTGTCAAAGGGGACAAAGTCAGGGAGCAGCATTCTCCACGGCATGAACCATGCTGATATTCACATGCAAATAAATGCTTTTTCTTGTTGTTGGATCAGCAGGATTTGTAAGCTGTGCCCTCTTTCTTTTCCATAACCCTCATTCCTCTTAGGTAATATTAGGCCTTGTCTACCCTAGAGAGAACAATTGTTGACACAGCATTTGTTACATACCAGTTGTTCCACCACTGATGGATGCATCGAAACTACTCATCTGGAATTAGTGTAAAATGTTGCTCGCATTTCCACATTGGTGCTGCCTTGTACCACTTTGGATGAGATGGCTGTTATGTTCAACTGCTCCAGCAGCCAAGAGTTGTCCCACCATGCCACCTTCAGCAGTGCCCCCACAGTATCTCCCATCTCATAAAGCTAAAAAAAGCTATCTTTTTGTTCCATTTTGATAAATCCAGCCTATAGTTAAAGCTGCTTATGTAGAAAAACATATAACTTGGAATGGAAAACTCTTGATAGGAGACATTAGAGACATTGAAATCCATAAATGATTTAGAGCTTGCAATTAAAACTACTTTTGCCTCTAGCACAAATGTAATTAATCTTATTCAACTTTATACTTAAAGCTAGATTAGACTCAGTTGTTCTTCCAGAGCTATTCTCAGCTTTGATATTTTAATTGCCAAGGGAAAGACAATTCTCTTAAATTTAAGTGTTTTCCTGTTTCAAGTTTTGTGAACTTTTTTTGTAAACTCGTTTGAACAGATGATGCTTTACAGGTAGCCTGGTCTCAAGTAGGGCCTTACCAATTTCACGGCCATGAAAAACGTGTCTCAGACTGTGAAATAAGCCCTTTTCCGTAAAATCTGATCTCCCTTGTGATGCTGGGAGTGCCCCAGCCCGGGGCTCATAGCTGCGAGTCCTGGCCAGGGAGGGACAGGATTTGCCCTTCCCGTGCACAGCCACTCTCGGGGGGAGATCAGAGCCACCTCTGGGTGCCTCCCCCTGCTACAGGAAACTCTGGGGCTGGACGGCAGCCCCAGAGGTTCTTGCAGCCTGAGGAGGCTTGTGGAGGTGGGTCTGAACTCCCCCTTGGTGCTGGGAGCACCCCAGCCAGGGGCTCCTAGCTGCTAGTCTTAGCCGGGCTAGAGATGGATAGGACTTCCTCCTCACCTGCACGACTGCTCTCAGGGGAGATCAGACCCATGTCCAGGTACCTTTTGGGTTGGGACCCCCACAGTTTCAACACCAGGAAATTTCAGATGTAAACATCTGAAAATGTGAAATTGACCAATTAAAAACCTTCTGGCCAGGAAATTGATTAAAATGGATGATGAATTTGATAGGGTCCTAGTCTCAAGGAATGAGCACAGGAATGGAAGATTGGGAACTCTAATTCAGAATTCTAATCACACCTGTGCCACTGACTTACTCTTTGGCCTTGGGCAGGTTCCGTAAGTGCTCTGTGTCAAATTCTTCCATTGTAAAATGTGGATAACTGTGTGTCTGGAAAAATTATTTATATAGATCTTTGAAAATGTCAAATGCTCAAGACTAGTTTTTGGACAGAGAAAACAAGTAAAACACATATGAAAAATTGCAGGCATTCTCTAAAGGAAAACAAATAACGATGACTAGTTATATGAATAGTTGTAAAACCTTTATTTCAATAAACCTTTTAAATTCTTCAGTTACAGAAATCATTGTATAAATATGTTCCTCCCCATCCCATCATTTGTAAGGTTAAATATTTAAAATATACTGACACAGTAACCCATTAGGTATTTGGCAGATTAACTATCTGAAAAGCTTAAATGTTCAGGTCCTGAACTGTACAGAAGTGTACCAGGTACGTATGCAGATTTAATGTACTTCAGCTGGGTGTCACACTGGTGCATGCTTGGAGGCCCTCATCTTGCAAATATTTATGCATATGCTTAATTTTAGTCTAATTGACAGCAGTGTTTTATAACTGTGAAGCCAAAATGTTGAGTTTATATCTTAATAAGCAAATCCATTTTCAAAGCTTTCCTAATAACCAGATTCCTTTCTTTGTGGTGTCCTGTTCATCTACATTACAAGCAGTTGGTATTTTCAGTCAGCTGAGTATCTTGCTGTTTTTTATACATTTGGAATTAACCAACAATTTTTTTTCTTTTCTCTACAGCTACTGGCAGTCTTTCGATTCAACGTGTTAATACTTGCATATGCAATGTGCAGACTGCGCCATTGGTGGGCAATAGCTGTGAGTAGTAGCCAAGCACAACAGAGTTAACTAGAAATGGGTCAAACTTTGACAAATTTTAGATGGCTCCAAATATTAGTATGTTGAGAAGCATCTATATATAATAAAATAAATGTAAGAATGTGCAAGAGGTAGCATGCTGAACAAATGAGTCCTGGTCTTGAAAATTTTTCTGATCGTTATTTGGTATACAAATATTATATGGTAGTGACTCCTGAAGACCCATTTCCATTCTTTGAAGAATTCCAACTATCAATTCCTTTTTTAAGTGAAAATGCGAGGAGGTAGATAGACCCTTTTTTCCCCCCTTACACTTTCTTATAATGCTCTAAGCTGTGGTTAGCACATGTTGCTGTATTTGCCATGCCACTTCACAACCTCTTGTTCCATCTGACTTGGTTTCTTTAGACCAGAGTTTGAAAAATCCAGTTAACCATTGGAAACTAGGCAGCTTTATTCAGGGAAGGTTGTGGAAACGGAAAACGCCATATTGATACCAAAGTTAGTGTGCAGATATTCAATTACATGCTGCCGCCCCAAACTCTTGAGTTCATGTGTTGTACTCACTTCCACTTTCCTGAGATTTTAGGCATGTGTCACTGTGCTCATCTTGTTCTATACTCCGGTTCAAAGTGCTGCCCATAGGCGCCCTGTAAAATGGGAAATTCTTAAAGATTTTTTGAGTGTATTGGAGTAAAATTCATTAACACAGCTATTTCTGTAACTGATATGAAGAGGAGAGGGAATTTAACACATTTAATGGCTCTGACTCATACTTCCATCCATATGGTGGTTTACAGTGAATACTGCAGACTATAATATAATAAAGCACCTAGTGCTGGCTCATTATACACCTCTACCCCAATATAACACGACCCGATATAACACGAATTCGGATATAACGCGGTAAAGCAGCTCTCCGGGGGCGGGGGCAGGGCTGCGCACTCCGGCGGATCAAAGCAAGTTTGATATAATGCGGTTTCACCTATAATGCGGTAAGATCTTTTGGCTTCAGAGAACAGCGTTATATCGGGGTAGAGGTGTATTGTGGATCCAAGAGAGCAATTTTTTCTATGTTGTCTTGCTATGTTTGTTTCATGGGCTGTGTTTGCATTTCTATGTAGAACGTTTTCAAAAGGGGCAATATACAATATGTCTTCCACTAGACTGGCTCTGAGCCTGAGTCTCTTAATTCAGTAAAAGTACATTGTCATCTTGCCACAGGTGTACATCCTAGAAATTGCTGCTGAATGTGAGGGGACTAGTGATTTTTTTATTCTAAAATGTGTTCATCTCAAAATCCCCTTGCCTATAATTTTGACTTGTAGATTGCATCTTCCATCTTTACACAAGGGGCTGAGAGATAGCAAGCCAAACCCATCACAAGTGGTAAGCATTAGAGGAGATACAAAAACAGATTGGGAGTTTTTCTGGAAGAAGTGAATCTCATTTTAAATCTCCTTTGTTCTCATCAGAAGAGAACCACATGGTTTGCTGCAAATTGGTATTACTTGGAGAGATGTTGGACCATTGTGCATTAGCAGAGCTATGTAGTGAAGGATGCATAGTATCTGTTCACAGTATGTATAGGTCAAGTGAATACCATTAGCCCCTTGCTTTCATGATCACAAATTTCATTCACAAATTTATTTTTATTCTCTCCTATTGCACTTAGCAATCCCCCCCCCAAAACCTCCCCAAAAAGACTTCACTATTTATGCCACTTGAAGTCTTTTTCTAGGTTGTTTACCCAAATATAGTAGTTATATAGAATCATAGAATATCAGGGTTGGAAGGGACCTCAGGAGGTCATCTAGTCCACTCCCCTGCTCAAAGCAGGACTAATCCCCAACTAAATCATCCCAGCCAGGGCTTTGTCAAGCCTGACTTTAAAAACTTCTAAGGAAGGAGATTCCACCACCTCCCTAGGTAACCCATTCCAGTGCTTCACCACCCTCCTAGTGAAAAAGTTTTTCCTAATATCCAACCTAAACCTCCCCCACTGCAACTTGAGACCATTACTCCTTGTTCTGTTCTGGTACCACTGAGGACAGTCTAGGTCCATCCTCTTTGGAACCCCCTTTCAGGTAGTTGAAAGCAGCTATCAAATCCCCCCTCATTCTTCTCTTCTGGAGACTAAACAATCCCAGTTCCCTCAGCCTCTCCTCACAAGTCATGTGCTCCAGCCCCCTAATCATTTTTGTTGCCCTCCGCTGGACTCTTTCCAATTTTTCCACATCCTTCTTGTAGTGTGGGGCCCAAAACTGGACACAGTACTCCGGATGAGGCCTCACCAACATCGAATAGAGGGGAATGATCACGTCCCTGGATCTGCTGGCAATGCCCCTACTTATACAGCCCCAAATGCTGTTAACCTAGTGGGCAACAAGGGCACACTGTTGACTCATATCCCGTTTCTCGTTCACTGTAACCCCTAGGTCCTTTTCTGCAGAACTGCTACCTAGCCATTCGGTCCCTAGTCTGTAGCAGTGCATGGGATTCTTCCATCCTAAGTGCAGGACTCTGCACTTGTCCTTGTTGAACCTCATCAGATTTCTTTTGGCCCAATCCTCTAATTTGTCTAGGTCCCTCTGTAGCTTATCCCTACCCTCCAGCATATCTACCGCTCCTCCCAGTTTAGTGTCATGAGTGTATATGAGTGTTTGATTCTTTAAAATGGCTTGCAAAATGAATAGCAGGGTAGGTGAGTTGGTATTTGGAGTAATAGCTGTGTGTATTTTTTTCTGAAGTAGGTATAATCTCTTTAAATGGGTGGTGATTTACACAAACTATCAATATGTAGTTAAATTACAATTTATAATAACTCAGTATCTGCACAGTTTCTAAGTTACCATCTCTGCTGTGTTGAAATAGATGAATATCCCGGTGTTTTGAGGCATCCAAATTAAAATGGTTACACCCCTGGACAATCTAATTTGAGTTGAAGTTTCAACATCTTGTCACCTCAATCTTACTAATCTGACCTTGTTAATTGTTGGGTAAATTTTAATGCGATTGCTGGACTTTGGATGTAATGCCTTAGTGATTAATAAATTACTGTATTGTGCTGAGAAAGTAAATCCACAATTTATAAGTGCAGTTTTAACTATTTTTAACACTGTCTTTTGCAGTTTACAACAGCAGTGACCAGTGCCTTTTTATTAGCAAAAGTAATTCTCTCAAAGGTACGTATTCAGATCAAATTTTAATTTATTTATTTAAAATCATGGTTTTCTATGAGGAAAAATGTGGTGTTTTGTTTTTTCAAGTTGTTTTCCCAGGGTGCTTTTGGCTATGTGCTGCCCATTATATCCTTCATACTTGCCTGGATAGAGACCTGGTTCCTGGATTTTAAAGTGTTACCACAAGAAGCAGAAGAAGAAAACAGTAAGTTTACTTCTTATAGTCACCTGTTATTGCAGCCCACCTCATACTTTTTTTCTGCCTTTTAAGATAGAAGAGTATTCTCCCCCATCACACTCAGAAACTGCTAGTGTATCTGATTTTTGAGACACAGATTCTAGCAGTTTATCTGATTCTTGAGACAAAGTGGGGGAGGGTAATATCTTTTATTAGTCCAATAAAGGATGTTACCTCAACCAGCTTGTCTCTAATATTCTGGGGCCAACACGGCTGCAGTAACACTGAATGTCTTATCCTTATCTTTTCTCCCCTCGTAAAATTTCTATACAGAAGGAAGTGTGTTTTGTCTTATCTAGTTCAGGAATGCCAAAATTACACTTCATGGGAGGGCCACATTGGCAACTTGTCATGAACCCACCAGCATGTCTTATTTTCATATATCTTTACATCTTTTAATAAAAAACATTGCATGTAGCTGGGGCAAGTAAAATTTTTGGCTGGGTGAGTGGAGTGGGGTGAGGAGCTTAGCTGCTGGCTCCTTCCCTTGAAGGGAGTAAAAGAGTTCACAACAGACCAGATGCCACTAGTTGTTTTTGAAAAAGGATGGGGAAAGGAGAGAATAGTGCTCCTGGAGCTACTGTCATAGTATGGGACCAACACATTCTATAAACTGCTGCTCCTTCAAGAAGAGGCAAGTGAGGGGCAGAGGAGGAGCTTGGAGCGTCAAGACTTCCTACAGATTTATGGAGCAAGGGTAGAGGGATTCACAATTGATTTTATTTTATTTTTATATTTTTTTTGGTAAGGGATAACATTAATTGGGCAGGATCTTGAAAAAGTGCACTGGATAGTACAGTGAACCTTTTGCATTTACACAAACAATTTAAATCTGGTCTGAAACAAGTGACTGTAAGTGAATGTTTGCCTCTAAGATCAATAAATCTTGATAGTGGCATCAACAGTGGAACTCAGTTTCTCCTCTCCAAAGTACGTTACAGTTAATCCAGCACCTTGGAGCACCAAATCTTTTCACCCTCTCAATCTCCTTTCCCTTCCAAAAGAAGATAATTAAATTAGAGGGGTTTGTTTATTTAAAAAAACCCAGGACACTAAATAGGAAAATGTAACACATCGTTTTTTGCCTTGCTAATTAGCCAGTTATTTTTATTCTGTCACTTACATCACACAGTATCCCAGCAACTAAGCAGCCTGGTGAATTCAAAGTCAAGCATTGTTTTAAAATTAGCAGTCTGGATTTTTAAGTACGTCTTTTACAATGAATACTCATAAGTGAGGAAAAGATTTGACATGTGCAACCTTCATCTTTTTGAGGTTCAGTTCATAGAAATTGTTGAAAAACTAAATATTTTTTTCCATTTTTGGCGGGTTAAAGGAGATAGTTATAGTATTGTTCTAAAGGAATCTTCTGTTTTGAAGTACAGTGTGCTCTCGTTCGAGCTACCGATATTTTTAAAGAAAATACTGTGTACCCTGGTGTAGAGCACTGTTGTGCAGTTACTTCAGACGCTCCACAGGACTCTTTCCTTGTATTTGAGAATTGCAAGTGCTAAGTACATCTGGGGATTTCTCCCCAAGTTTGTGGTTGTATATGTCCTGTGTTTTTATGTTTAATATACAATATTAAATCTTGCTACAATAGGAATTCTCTATAATCTTTATAATTACACCACTTTGGGGAAGAAAAATATAATATTTTTAACAATGCCTTTGCTGCGTAGAAAAATAGTTGAGTGTTCTAAGTTAAAGCAAGAATTATGGAAAGTACAGTAGTTTTCTTTTTCTGTATTTTAAAAGATGGAATGTAGGATACTATGATTCTAGATAAATATTTTCATAAATAGGAACATGCATATGCATGTATTTATTATAACTAGACATGGGCTAACCACCTGGATAAAACTACCTTGATCCATTTGAACAGAACCCACATTTATTTTGAGATTTGAAAAAAATGAGATTAACTCTTTGTATTATATTTGATTCTCACGTATGTCTGTGGTTCCTGCTAAAATATGGAGAGAATTTCCAGACATGCTAGAAGTAAAAGCACTGGAAACCTCATGGGAGCTGCTTCTTGTAAGACTTTCAGAACAGTCTTGTAAACCAAGAAGTGCAGGTAAACATCCAAGTGTTTGGTGCTTCCCTGCACTGAGCTGCCTAATTTTGAGGTTTACCCATCAGGTGAGGTTTTAAATGGTCTGACCCATTTTTAATTCCTCCTTTGTTTTTATTCTCCTAATGACTCATCACCTGTGATACCCATTTTGGTCTCCATTTTCCCACTTGCCACTAATATTTGGTTTCTTAGATTGTTGCCTCCCAAGGAACTGGTTGGCAGAATAAATTGCTATCTGCAAATAAGTGGCTGAGATGGAAAACAAGGTTCAGCTCCGATTAGAAAATAACCTATTATCACACTATATTTGTCATTTGTTATTTCATTGTTTAGTACAGATTCAGTGACAGTAACATTTTTAAAAAAACAGGGCAGTCCCTATGGGACAGAAAATAAAAGATGGGGAATTTGAATTTGTTCAAGTACCAAAAAAAAGTAGGGAGCATTCCTGCATTGGCATGGGAATGCATTAAAAGCCCTAGTATCTCTTCCATATTCAACACCTGCGATTCTGAGACTGGCTGAATGTAAATGGAACAAATGGCAGTACTAGTCCACCCAGGGTTATTATGCATGATTTTTCTTTCTTTGCTACCCCAAAACTTGAATTCATTCCCATAAGTAGAACATAGTTAGCAAGGATATATTGTATTGCCTTTTTCTAAACTAAAGTGGTATGATTGGCACAAATTAATAACTAGAAGGTGTTCCCTATTTACTGGGTGGTATTCCCTTCAGCTTTACTCAGAATTGCCTATCCTCATCATCAAAACAAATAGGACTGTCAGAGATTCAGACATTTTTTTCCCACAGCACTCTTTGCTTCTTTATAATGCATAATCTCTCCTCCACAAATCCCACACACCAAAGAGTAAGTCCTAACTTTTTATGAATTCTTTTGTATTGAAATAATATCTTGCAGTAACACAACTTACACAGACCACAATGGAAACTAAACTTTTTATAATATAGTACCTTATATTCCTACTGATAGTGGTAATAGTGATGCACATTTCTAATGTCTGCTTTTCTTAGGGCTCTTACTGGTGCAAGATGCGTCTGAGCGAGCAGCTCTTCTTCAGCCTGGACTCCTCTCTGATGGGCAGTTTTATTCTCCTCCTGAATCTGCAGCAGGTAATTTTGTTCAGAGTGTGTATGCAGAATATAATTTTCTGTTGCTGTTAGGTTTCCTACAGATTCCCACAGAGAGTAGTGGCACTCTAAAGGGCAGTGACACAGTAATTTTATAGTTTTGGTACCAGAAAAGGTGATTTTAATTTATCAGCGTTCGATCTGATTCGATCAATTTGCAATTTACGCTTCTCTGTTGTAATTTTTGCTACAATACGTTAGGCACTTGTTGCAAGTAAAATTCCATGTAGCATTTTAACACTGCAGAAATAGCAGACTTATCCATTACTATAAATCTTTATAATATGAAGTTATATTTATTTTGAAATATGTCAGCTGATCAGTCTGACACTTAAAATAATCTCAAAAATCCTTTTCTAGTAGTGTCAAGAAATATAAAACCTGTTCTTTAGATATCTGGTTTTTAGATCTGTTTAGTTAAATAAGTTCAGAGAGGAGATATGATAGTGGTATATAAAATAATGAATGGAGTAGGGAAGTCCGAGTCCTATCATCTTGCTTTTGTATTATGTATAACAGTCAATTAAACTGAAAGGCCAACAAATTTAAAACAGATCAGAACTTGAGATCAAGGGGTTTCTTGCTCTCTTGTCATCAGAAAATCTGAACGGAAATAAGGGCTTGTCTACACTACTGCTTAAATTGATGTAACTTGCGTCGTTCAGGGCGACATAACTTACTTTCACTTAAAGCGGTGTCTATACCACACTATGTCTGCAGGAGACACTTTCCCACCAGCATAGCTTCTGCCTCTCATTTAGGTGGAATAATTATGCTGATGGGAGAGTGCTCTCCTCTCGGCATAGCACATCGTCACCAGACATTCTACAATGGTGCAGCTGCACTGATGTAGCACTGTAGTGTAGACTAGCCCGAAGTGTTATAGTTTGAGTTTTGTTGAGGCAGACTTCAGTTGCATCTTAACTAGGCCTAAGGTGCACCTCAGTTGGGTCAGTGTAAGAGGTGACTAGACACAAGCCAGAAAGAAACAGCTTTACTATCTGATTTAAGGATGAGTTTGCAAGGAGTGCAGATACACTGTCATCTGTTTACTTGTAGAATGAACTACAGGTGAATTCTTTAAGAAACAAATATGGAACCCCACAATACCACACTAGTCATTTTTCAAAATAGGACTTCACTTTCATGCTGTCTGTTCATACCTTTTAAAATATGAAATCAAATCAAATATCGCCATCTGCAAAATATTATAAATATCTTCCTGCGATTTTGTCAGGTGTGCTTTATAAAGGTATACTTTGGCATTATTTTTTACAGGTTAATTGAGTTGCTACCCTTACAGTTCCATTAGAGACTCTTCACAGCTCTCTGTCCTGTCACATGGGGGGAAAAAAACCAAAAACAGTTGTCTCAGATTTCTGTGAGGAGCTCATCTGTCAGGAATCTGGACTGCTGGTCTTTTTACACTGTTGAAGATAGCTGGCTGAATGGCTTTTGGCACCTAACAGAACACTTCCTGGAAGCAATCCCATCTCAGTCCCTCTGCTGCTATCTTGCTGCTGCAGCAAGATCAGAGCAATGCAGTGGTCACCCCAGTGATTGGAGTGAGCCTGGTCCTTTCCGCGGCAGGCCTCTCCCATGCTTGCCCCAGGGCACCTACGGTGTTCCTTGGATGTATTCCAAGCCATTAAAATTAAACCCTGAATTTTTGGAAATCAAACTTTGGTTTGTGCTATTGAAAGTGCAACAAAGAGGAGAAAGTCTTTGCAGTTGTTCATAGCTGTATTCCTGCACTAAGGAAATCTACATAAAGAATGCTTCAGTTCTCAGGTGCTTTGAGGAAGAGTTACAGGTTAGGAAATCTTTCACTGGGCTGAGAGAGGCTTGTACAGGATTTAGACAGGGTAACAAAAGCTTCAGTAACCACCTGTGGGGTGGAGGTACCTGTAATAAGGAGCAACAACCTAGAGGTCACAGTGGCAATCTCTGTACGAAGGAGAAACTTACATGGGACGATCACATATCCACTTTTTTATAACTTTGTATTGGTGATAAATACAGTATTTTATGTCCATTAGGCTACTATTGACAGTTATTTTGCATGTTATGTGGAGGTTAATCTAGAAGTATCACTCAGGAACAAAAGTGCAATATAATCAAGGATGATCTTGTTATAATGATGATATATTAATGAAGATGGGATATTAACTGCTGAATTTAGTACAGTATAAGGTTAAACTGTTTAGCAGCATAATATAATAAAGATAGCTGTCGTATAGTTCCATCTAGTGGTGGTAAGAGGCATTAGGACAATGTAGAGCACAGAATAAAACAGCCAATTGCTCCTGTACCCATGTACTGAGTCACCTGTTTCAGAGTGGTAGCCGTGTTAGTCTGTATCAGCAAAAAGAATGAGGAGTACTTGTGGCACCTTGTATCTGAGCGATATATTCTATCTAGTAGGTTGTAATTCTGAGACATTAAGAATACAGGCTGAGTATGGGAAGTATTGCATTGTTACCCTTGTAACCTTATTTTGAAATCCACAATGCTGCATTCTTTCTTGCCTGTAGAATCACGGAAAGATGCATAGAGTAAAAATAAGTCATACAGATAACTTTAAATCAGAAGATATTTTAGAAAATTATAATAAATATCCACTGGTCTAATCTGGCTTCTAGTAGATTTTGGGTAGATTGTCAGAAGTAAGCAGTGGTATCCAATCTAGTGGCAGAAAAACAGAGTTTTAAAAAAAAAATAGGGATGTGCTGTCCAGTGTACTGCTACAGACAAGAGAATTGGGGTTTCATAGCAACCTTTGAAACTGGGATTTTTAAAGGTATGCTGAAGTGTATACTCATTCTAGAAATGATCCTTACTGCTGTCATGGATTCCTTAAGTTGTGTGAGCCAAGATTATTGCACAACCAGGGGATCGTTGCATTCTTCCATTCCATCCCACAAGCTCCCTGTCTGTCATCTTCCCATCCTTCTCTGTTTTAGGGACTCCCCCCACCCCCCAATCCTGATAGGGATTCTGTGTGCCCCATGCCTCTATCCCTCTATGCCAGGGTCCACCATTCTCTCCCAAAGCAACAGCTCTGTGTGCACCCCATACCAAAGTCCTTCCAATTTTCCTCTTCCAAAAATTATGTGCTCACCATTCTTCTCTCCCCCTATGCCATGTTCCCTGGAGGGTTTTATGTGAATCTCCATTGTGTCCCCCCCCAGGGGCTGTGTGCATTTCCCCACCTGCATGCCCCCCATTCCTCTCTATACCATTATGATTTTTGTGGGAGATGTATCATTCAGGGTGTCAATATGTTACTGTATTGGAAAGACAAGCAGAGATTAGATAGGGTGTTGTCATGCTGGAAGGCATTATTGGGTGCCAGCAACCAGTTGTTTGACCTGTAGACTGTTGTAGAGGTGCTTAAAGTGTTATCCCTCGTTTTCCCCATTCTGGTTTTCCAGTTTTCCCCAAAATCAATAGGGGTCTGGCCATTGATGCCAAGAACATTTCTTGAAATTTTAGAATTGAAAGATATTGAGTTATGAACAGAGAAATGCTGTCAAGTTGAGTATAAGGCTTTTGCAAGCTCAGCCAATAAATTTAAACTCAGAAATAGTATAGGCAGTATCACTGGAGATATAAATTGATGACCATATTTTTCATTGTCAATGAAGAGAGACTAAAAAGAGAATGAAGAGCAACACTGGGATATAATTAATGTAAGAGATAATAAATCGGAATGTTTCAGTGTATATCTAGGTGGTGGTCTAGAATGTCACAAAGTAGTTTACAGTCCATTGGGAAAGCTGTGCAATAAACATAGCACAGAAGTTTAAGGGACACTCTTAATTGAAAATCACACGTTTGAAAATTCTGTACCTACTCTTGCTAAAAGTAAAACCAGTGATTATTGTAACTACAAGATGGTAAAAAAAAAAAATTCTCTGTTTATTTCCTTTGTGCCTCTGATAGCTTTACGTATAGTTCCTTTCAACGCTCCCCTTGCTAATCAGTTTTTTCTATGCTAAAAAGACAAACAGGAGAGCAGAAAAACCCTTTACACTTTTTTGTTTTAAATTTTTAGGGCTTCTCTACATGGCATGGCCACATGCACCAGAGGGGAGTAAACTCTAGAGTGCTCTAAAATATTGCACTCTGCATGTAGACCCTCCTGCCTCGCTCTAACACGCTTCCTAATGCGTGTTAATGCAGTACTGTTTCATATGGGACTACATCAACACGCATTACGAATCTTTTAGCGCGAGTCAACAGGGCCTACATGGGGCAGTTAGAGTACAACACATGGGAACACTTTATAGTTTACACCCTTCTGGTACTGTGTAGACAAGCCCTTGAAGGGTGCCTTAGAGGAACATGAAATATTTTTAAGTTAGTCCTTTCAAAAATGTAAAGCTGTGTCCTTTTAAGAGGAATAGCTCAGTTTCAGTTTACTGTACTTAACAGCCCCTTTATCTTCAGCAAGCAGCTAATGGATGCTGAATAACCATTGTGGTGAGAGCAGGTGCTAACTGAGCCAGGCAGCAGTTAGATTTTTACAGTTTATTTTAAATTTCAACTTCAAAATAATGGAGGCAGTTGAACCACGACAAAGAATTTTAATGATTTGAAGTAGTTTAGTTAAAAAAAAATTCCCTCCAGGCTCTGTGGCTTTTTACCACAGATTTCATGTGAAAAATACAGCATTATTGTTGTGGTCCACAATCTGGCTTTAAGATAGTGGCACAGATCTCCAGAGTAAGTTTCCCAGGCATTTTTCATCATAAACAGTTACAAACAAATGAGATTCTCACAGGAAAAATAACTGTTCAAGACACATACTCAAAGCTGGAATGGTTCAGAGGCTGAGAAATTTCTCACTAGCCACAGGCAGTGTTCATTGCCAGGTGTGGTGGGGACAAAGGAATCTATAACTCGAAACATAGCTACAGAACTTCTATTTGCTAGTCCTCATCTGACCTGTTTAGTATCCACACAGCATTGGGAGGTCCACCTAGTTCTGCTAATATAGTATTGTACCTTAGTGAAGTGACTGAGCTGTTCGGAGTATCTCTTGTCAGTTAGTGAGAAGAAGTGCTGCATGGGAGGTACAGAACTGTGTCCAGCTAAGCCATTTCATCTGGGATATGCCAGCATATTTGCAGTAAAGGCAAAGAGATGAGGTCCAGATGAAGAGATGGCAAGCTGATGATGGGAGACCAGGAGAGGGAGATGCTTGAGATGAGACTGATAGACAGTGAAGGTGGCCTTCAAACTTCCAGTGAATTAGCTCTAACGTTGGTCTTGTTTCCTCTTTTCTCACTTGGTCCAAACTAGGACCTTATGTAACAAAAAAATATAGTTTGCATGCTAGGCTACAGATTCTTCCTCACATTGGCTTACATGTTAATTAATCTAGATAGCAACATTGCGGTTTTTGAGTATTGGTCTAGAAACAGCCTTAAAGTTAAAGAATTTTTTTTTTGGAGGATGGGATGTGTAATTTAAAGTCAGAAAATCTCATCAATGAATGAATTTAGAATTGTAGCTTGTCACCTAGCTGGGCATGGTTACAGAACAAATTCTTAGCCTCTGGAAAAACCTTCTGTAGGCCCATTTACCCTAATCGTATATGGGATGGCACAGTGAGACAGAATAAGGGTCAGTCAAGTGGACTTGCCCTGTTGAGTGGGCACTAGATTCTGAAGGGACACTTCCTCCAATATGGCACAGTAGGTTGAGGTTCTAGGTGGGGATATAGAAAGGGCCCACCACAACTCTAAAGGGTTTACTGATTATAGATGTGTGTAGTACAGTGGTTTGAGCTTAAGACTGGGAGCAAAGATCTCCAGAATTCTAACCCCATCTCTGATACTAATGCATTCTGTGATCTTGAGTAAGTAATTTAACCTCTTTGTAGTCCTGTCTTTAAAATAGGGTTAATAATTTACCAATGGTGGTCACAACTGTCCTGTGATAATTCTGATTAGTTCAGTCTTCACATGTCATATAAATTAATACCATTATTTCAGTAATGGTGTTTGGATTACTAATGACCTGATGCTTACAAAATACTTTACTTAGGCCTTTACTAGCATTTCCATTTTACACTAAAATCTCTTATTTTAAATTAAACACCGACAGACCCCAGTCGTCAGTGGGTGGGATCGAACCCGGGATCTCTGGAGCTTAGTGCATGAGCCAAAAGCCGTATGCCTCTTAGCTAAGGCTGCAGAGCAGACTCACTAGTCTCTCTCTCTAAGTGGTCTCGGTGTCACTAGCTGTGACAGAACACCACACCCAGGAGGTGTGTGGGTTACATACTTCCCCTCGCTGAGAAAGCGCATCCCGAGCTTCAGAGTCTTACAAGTGGGGGCTCGTTCAGGATTTTAACTGGGAACGCCAACAGACCCCAGTCATCGGCGGGCGGGATCAAACCTGGGGCCTCTGGAGCTTAGTGTCTCAGTCTCTACTGCATAAGCTAAAAGCCATATGGCTGTTCGCTCAGGCTGTAGAGCAGACTCATTAATCTCTAAGTGGTCTCAGTGCCACTAGATGGGACAGCACCACACCCAGATGTGTGGGTTACATTAGGAAAACCGTATCTTCATAAGTTGAATTGATTTTTAAATAAGGACTCTGAGTTTCTCTTACCAAACTAATAATTTCACTCTTTTCCTGTTTAGGATCTGATGAAGAATCTGAAGAAAAACAGGATAGTGAAAAACCAATTGTATAGCAACTATGGGAGATAACAGGCAAGTCCTTCTTTAGGGAAAATGTCTCTTGCATAAAAAGTTAATGTTTCTTTTTAATTTCCTTCCATTTAATCACCTAGGAATTAGCCACAATCCAAATGGTTAGCACTGTTGGAACTGGCTTGTTTCTAATGTCTGAGCTAGCTGTTACGGAGCACTGGCAAATATATCTGACTGCTGAAAGGGTGAATTAGGACCCACCTACAATGAGTTCTGACTATCCCAGTTTTTCTCTTCCTGGAGACAGCAACAGATGAGGTCAGGGCACACTGGGTACTCTGGTAGGGTCTGAGATGAACTATCATGGAGCACATGAAAGGAAGTGGGCTAGCAGCATGCATGCATCTGTTGGCCCCCCTGACATTTCTCCTGTTTCTCACTTTAGAGGATGGGGAAGGACAAGAAGTTAGAGGATCTTGTGTGGAAGAGAGAAAGGAGTAGAAGTTACTTGAGTCCTTTCTCTTAGGTCTGGCCTACACTTAAAAGTTAGGTCAGTGTAGTTGCTGTGAAAAAATCCACACGCTAGAGCGCTGTAGCACCTGCGCTCCCCTCCCCCATTGTAGACACAGCTAGGTCAATAAAAGAATGCTGCTGTCCCCTGGGGAGGTCAAGTTTCTACAGCCCAGGAGAAAAACCCCTTCCACTGCTGTAGTATCTATGCTGTGGTGCTACAGTGGTATAGCTATGGTGCTGTATTTGTAATGTAGACATGACAAGTGTAGAACATTGGGGGATTCTGCGTGTTAAAGTGCTTTAAACAACAGAAAGAAGAGGGACAGGAGAACATATCAGGGTCAGGAAAGGGTTTGGCTACTTGGTGTATTCCTTATTGTTTCTATTTGATGGGGAATTAATCCTCTTAAGAGGCTTAAGTTCCTACCTGTCTCTTTTTTTCATAGCTCATTTCTGATTTTTATATGAATAGTAATGGGATATTGCTCTTTCTTTTTGAGCCTCTCTCTATCTTAATGCCTCTCTATCTATCTTAATGTCCATTGTCTTGGATCAAACTCTATTTATTCATCTTGACTTTTTTTAATCTCTTACAGAGTGAAAATCTGAATCAAAGGCCATTAGGGAATTGCTTATACTGAAACTGTAATGACAATGTCTGCAGTTGACTTATTGGTGGAACTGCTAACAAAAGAATTTATTTATTAGAGAACAAAGAGGAATGATTCCCGTGTACTGTAATACCTCACAAACTTGTTCTGTTCACATATATATATATTAGACTGCCTCATGGCTGTTATGAAAAATTACTCAATTACTCATACTGTATTCAGTGATTCTTGAAGTTGATCTTCTAACAGCTAGGTAGCTACTAGAAAGTGTTGTGCTTGTGTAACTAATCAGTAAACCTGGTAATATATTGAAGTAACACTTCTGTATGATGGAAGTATATTTAATGATTGTTTGAATTCACCAGATAAAACTATTTTACGTTGTGAAATATTTGTCCTGTTAATTTTTACATTTTCTTTTTTTTTAAACTCCATGCATTTTTTTAATGGACTTATGCACTCTTTGTAAAATAAAGAAAAATGTTAATAAAAACAATGTGACATATTGCGACATGTTTGTCTGTCCCTTCACATAGTAAGAAGACTTTTTCAATCTCCGTGTCTCTCACTGGGAAACAGAGGGTCTATGCTGACTTTCATTTTTGTATAGATTTTGTGGGACATACACGTAAAGTTAATTTATTTCTGCCTATTGTGACAGACTAGTGTGGTGGAGTGTAATTTATAAATATAGCCCGTGCGACAGTAGAATCCTGTTTGTTCAAGCAGGAGGTAGATGTAGAATTTATTCTAATAAATGTTTTGGACAAAGTTTTCAGTGCAGATAGTAAACAACTCTGTTTTGGTGAAGAGTTTCAGGAAATGAACTTCTGCAATAATTATGTGGATTGTGGGAGGGTTGAAACTGTAATCTACTTTAAAATGAAATTAAGGCCTACCATATGAAAACTATTCACAGACAGAAAATCTATTCAGTTTTTATTGATAGTCTCCTTTTTAAATAGCATTAGCTAGAGAAAACAGAAACTTTAAACCTATGGGTGTGATTTTTGGGAGTCTCAGTTTTGGGTGCTCAACTTGGGACACCTCAAAGGGGCCCTGATTTTCAGAAAGTGCTGAGCACCTACACTTAAGGTGTCAAAAATTGGCTACCCCCAAATTACTAGTTACTTCAAAATCTTGTGCCATTTGTTTGTTAATTTTAACACCCAGGTGCATAACAGACATCCTCCTATACCTTATTATGTGGGTGTCCATGCTTTACTCAGGGTTTAATGAGTAGCAGGTGACCTGTGATATGATAGCAGTAGTTTCAAAACCTAGCCACACATTACCAAGTAGAAAAACAAAGAGAAATAGCAGCTTTTTTCACAGCTCTATAACAGCCATTAGCAGATCATATTTCATCCAGAGTTGCATGAAGCACTTACTTGAGGGGGAAAATAATCCACAGGTAGTTGCCATAACATGTATCAGGGTGTTTTACATTATTCAGGCTTTCTGTGTAAGAATCTTCCTTGTGCTCTACTGGAGGAAGTGACTATATGGTGTTTATCTCTAGAAGTACCACACACTTCCTTCAGACTGTGACTCCCTTGTCATTTTTCTAGCGTTTTTGTCAACAATTGCTGTTCTATAATCAATGTGTGGTGGGTGGAATTTGTACATTATTCATAATTCTTAGTAACTTGCCCTAATTGAATGTGGATTGTCATTCTGGCCCTGTGACCTATGAAATCATAACCGGTAGAAAATACGTATTCAACCGTGGGCATGGATACAGTATGATAGGATGCTTGCCTTCACAGTTGAGAAGATAGTTAACTCTTGAATGGTATTAAACTCACTAGACAAAATCTAACTTCATGTAATGACTCCATGATAGGAAGGAGGAACATCAGTGCATGTAGCTTTCTTGCAGTCCTCCTAGTCTTGCAATGGTAGCCTGTATGTATTAATGTGCCTCCAACACACTGTAGATTAAACTGCACTACTTCTACAAATACCATAGTGCTAGACTATGAAGTGTTACAGTACTCTCTACATGCAACTCATGCATGTCTTTGTAATACATTGTATTTCCATTAGCTGTGGCTCATAAATACGTATGTGGTGGGGAGCAGGACTGGCTGTGGTTTAACTGTCCTCATGTTATCTCACACACCAATCACAAGCTACCTTTTCTGCAACAGCAATGACTAGCTTAGTTTATAGAATTTTCCACTAAATAACCACATCTTCCAGCAAACAAAATAACTCAAACCTCAAAAATAATACTTAAAATAACCCCCGGCTTCCATGTTCAGCATGTAAAAGTGCAGCAGGAGGTCACCTTAGGTGCACATGAGCCATTGCAGCTGTGAAATTTGCTACCACACAGTTGATAAACCGCAGTAATTGCTACATGCTGACTTCACTCAGGGCTGGGGTAAGCAAAGGCCTTTCCACAAGAAGCTTAAAAACACAAAAACCTGTTCTGCTCATGGCTATGCACACAGCTCCCATAAAAACAAATGGAGGGGGCAGAATCGGCACTACAAATCTAATTATTGCAATCTAATTCATTTTTTTAAAGTTTCCCCTCTTGCTATCATGTTCAGGGTGTTGTGCAAACAAAATGAAATCATAGTACAAAATAAGTCTCAATGGTAAGTAGTAGGTGCTTTAATACAACATCAAACAAATATTTTTCTTTCAAACTCAGGCCTGATTCTCAGTTGCAGAGCTATGATAATTTACATCAGCTGAGGATCTGGCCTGATCAGAACAAACTTGGCTTATTAAAGTTAGTGGATTGTGCTGTGTCTTCTTGTGTTCTGGACTGCAACAGCAGCAATAGAGGTGTGTTTCGTTTTGTTTTTCTCCAAAATATAAATGTGTACTAGAGTCCATTGAAATTGTATATAAAGTATTTGGTCCACAGATAGCTTTGTAGCTATTTATTTTCACTTAAGCAGCCCAAGCCAGCCAATTTAAATGCCAGTATGTTTGAAAAGTTTCAAGGCTAAGACATTACCTACTGAATAAGGGCCAGACTCTCCACCCTTATATTGAACAGTATGTAGTATCCTAATCTATGACTAATCCTGTTGATTTCATTGGGCAAATTACTCTAAAATGAGTGGGAATGGCAGAATTTGGTACAAAATACTTTGTTTTCCTGAAAATGTGTCATCGTTTGAAAACAGAATGATTTTAGTTACAGTATGTGTTTCCCACTTCCCTGTTCCATAGGAAATTATTTTATAAATTGTTTTGTTGGTTAAATAATGGAAAACACATCCTATGTATGATGCAGGAAATAACACAATTGTTTGCTTTAAAGAATTTTAACCTCTTGAGAAGTAAATATAAGTATGCAGAGCCCGTCTAATCTTTATACAGGATGTGGGAATACTAAGCACATAGCTGCACAAATTATTGAAGTAAAAGATATACTGCTAATTGTGTATATATGTAAAATACAGCGAATATGATTTTTCCTATATGGATACTGCAAACATTCAGGGTCCAATGTGCTTGTACTTATGCCAATAATTTGCCCAGACTTGGACAAAAATTTTAGAACAGATTAATATTAATGATTTTATCAAAATAAGGACTTGCAAAGTTTGGAGAGGAGTTCAGAGTGATACCCGAGAACTCTTACCTTTATTTATTGGTTTAAAATGAACTGTTTGAACTTACAGTATGCATTGAAGAGAGTATTTCACTTTTTGAAATTCTTTAGGCATATACTGAAGAGGGTATATCTAGTTAACATTGTATTTCATTCATTATAACTTGTATGTTGTTAAAAGATATAATATGGAAGATTGCCATGTATGAGGCAAGTGTAGGTGTTGAGCTTTACCATTGTCTTCCAGACTTGTGTATGTCTGTCTTGAAAAATCTTTTTAAAAAGTGTTTAGATTTCCTTTAAATAAATAAACTGGACAGAATATTTTGTAATGCTGAATTTTATTTAAAATACATTAATCTTCAATTTTTAAAAAACAATTACTCATATTTCAAAGCCTGTTTTTGTTTTATAAAGGAAATAAATGAAATTAATAGAAATGAAATGACAAATGATTTAAAATGACAGATTAGGACTCCACGCCTGCTAATGATTATAGCGGTGAGTTTTTTCCATTGACTTCCCTGAATGTAGTTGGCCTATCCACATCCAAAAAGTTGCTTGTGTGCACAAGTGTTTTTGCAGGATAAGAGCCTAAGAGACTGATCGTGCACTGCTTTGTGATGCAAAATTCCCATTGAAATCAAGGAGTCCTTTAAGTTCTACAGTTACAAAATTAAAAGAATAAAATAGAAAAAATGAACACGTCAAACTGTTCACTCTCAAGCAGAAGAAGCCATCTGTGCTAACTAGAGAATAAACCAACAAAATCAAATTGAAATGCACATCTTGATATTTAGAGCCAGGGGTTTCATATGAACAGGCTTAGGGCAAAGCAAAGTAAATTTCAGACAAAAATGCTGAGTTTGGAAGGTGCAAGGAGAAGTTTAAGGTTTCTTTCCCTGGCGCTTGATTGGACTTTGCATCCTGTACATGAAGAAGAGTACGATGACATAGTACATGGTGCTTTTCAGGAGAAGGACAATGTATATTAAATATGCCGTCCTGTGCATGAACCGCTCTGTAATAGCAACACAAAATTAAAAAAACCCAAACAGTTAATGGTGCATATTTTACAGCCTCAAAGAAAAATAAGTATAAAACCATGAATGAGTGTCTGCTAACCAGGTCTACATTCCGAATATACCTGCCCATCCAGCAGAGCTGATAGAAAAGAGGCACTCTGAGTGCTGGTATCGCTACTATCTGCTAAGGAGTAAGCATGATGCTAGTGCTTCTGGCATTGACAGCTTATAATAGGGTGTTGCCATGATTTTAGGCCAAAATTTTGAGACCTGGAAGTTTCTTCTAAGTCCATATTCAAGCAGCTAAATAAAAGTGGTTTGATTTTAAGACTTCCTGATCACCCACAAATTGTACTGAAATAAGTTGGGTCATTAAGCATTCAGCACCTTTACGCACCATTTGAAAATGTTGGCCTTGGATGCTTTTATAATTTAACATGTTAAGTATTAGATTAAAGAACAGTTGCATGTGTAGGCTAAAAAAAATGACACGTGGCATGTTAACAGAGCATAACTAATACCACCAAAGCATGTATTTCAGCAGAACCTAGTGTTTAACCTGAGCTACCCATGGGCATTAGGTACTGGACACACTGCAAATGTTAACTTACAGCAGTGTTCCACACCTAGAATAATTGTGTGTGGACTATTGACAAAAACGAAAATATTCTCTTTGTATTAACCATATGAAATAGTGCTTAATTCTTAACTATATTGTAGAGAAAATGAGAATTGGACACAATTACCTATGAAAAGTCTGTTGGTACAGTCTGCTGTGCTTTGAGGCGCTATGGAGGTGCCTGAAAGGATAGAAGCATAACATGTAAAGAGGGCTTTAATTGTCAAATGGGATTCTTGTTGCAAATTAACACACTCCTTTCTTGACAGAAGTTTAAAGAAAAAAAAGATGGTAAAAGTATTATAACTACAGTGACTCAAATATGGAAAGTTAATATTTTAAAAAATAAGTACCTAGATTCCATCCAGAGTAAATGCTCAGTAGCATGTAATTTATGTGCAAAACCAAGTAGAGATAAAACTGGGAAAAATGCATATGCTCCTGCAAGTGAGTACTTGTATGCCTTATATAGAGATTTAGGTACTGATGTTGCAATCAGATCAGTCAGTGCAGACCTCTGACCCTTTAGGAGCTCAATTGCAGTCTTTGCATTTACATGGGTGCCGGGGCCTGGACTATCAGATCTGATTGCAGGGTCTGGACATTGGCCCTTCTGTGTATGCAAGTTTCTGTTCATGTAACGGCAGATGCATTTTGTCCCATCAAATTACTCAGTTGTGTTTGCCCCTTTGCAATGTATATGTATACTCGGCCGATAAAAACCTGTCCGCCTTATTTTGTCTCTAGTCAGAGGGAGCCTGAGATTGTTGGCATTCATGGTAATGTTGTTTAATAGCTGTACAAGAGACAGACTGTATCCTCATCAGGATTATTTTCTTCTAAGGCCCATCTCTTAGGCCTTTTGGATGGGCAAGAGGGGGATGGTCAATAAGTCTATTTTTCTATTGTATTTGAAATAGATAAATTTGTATCTTCTCTTATTAATTGCCTCCATGCTGACTGAGACCTGGGGGTAAGATACATACTGCAAATCAATAAATAACCTGAAAATATATTTTTATCAGAAGGCACTTTGAGAACTGAAATGTAAGGATTATGGGCCAGATTCTGAGCTAGTGTCAACTGGCCTGGCTCTATTAACTTGACTAGAGCTATGCCAGTTTACACCATCTGAGAATCTAGCTATGTGGGAATAGAAGTTGGAAAAATACCTATTCAATCAAAAGAACGGAGAAAGATTTTGTGCTTAAAGATCTAAACCTGATCTCAAATAAGAATCAAACAGAAATTACGGTACTTCTCTTAATTTATTTTCTCTTTCTCTTGCCTTTTCTTTTTGATTTTGGTTTGTGTAATTATTCTGGTCTGTTTTAATAAGCTAGATGCTGTGTGTGTTACTTTTCTTGCAATATATACAATATACAGCACTTGTTCAAAACCAAACACTCTAGCCCAGGTCTGTGGCTGGTGTAAAACTACAGAGCTCCATTGAGTTCAGTGGTGTTACGCTGATTTACACTAGTTGAGCCAACATTTTCTTTCATTCTAGAAAGATTTTAAACTGAGGGAGAGAAGCCAAAACTGAGCTTTTGATGGAGATAGCCCACTTATGGAGAGATGGAAACTAATATTGGCCTGGAGAGCGGAAACCCTTTTAGGAACAGTAATGAATTTTATTGTTTTATTGTAAAGAAGCAGTGAACTCTCTAAATATAAATATATATAGAACTAGTTTTAATAATATAGTATATACCTGGAGATGCGGTGGGGACAGAATCCGCTTTGCTTTCATGTTGATAGTGGCAGCGATAATTCTTGTTGCTATTTTTATCTACGGTCAGCCAGCTGCTTATTGAGTATGATTGTCGATTGTCATCAGGGGGCCAAATTTCCCCAAACACTGCATTTTTCTCTGCATTCTCCTTGTCGTCTTTCCAAGTCACTTTAATAACATTTGGGTAAAAATCCTCAATGAGGCATATGTGTGTTACTTTCCCATCTTTTTCAGTAAAAGGAGGCAGGACCTGGACCTTTTTGGAATCGAGTTTTGCTTCTGTTTCTGGATTTATTTTAGAGAGAGAAATGAATTTATTAGAAATTAAGTAAATTCAGAATTGCAGTATACATGGTATGCTGTGCTTTTGAAACAATAAAGAATTCAAAGATTTGAAAGTGAAGAGAGAGGCAATTTCATTTCTTGCATCCAATTCCTCCAAATTGCACTCATGCACACAATCTTAACTCTGAGTTCAGCATGAGAACAATATCTCATTGCCAAACATATTTGAACTACTTAAAGTCTATAATATATTGTAGCTGCCTATTAAATTCTGAAGATGGGAGTAAATTATCCACTTATGAGTTACAGCTTTAGGGAGTTGGAATTGCAGAAGTTTACATGCTTGAATTGAATGCAGGTTTTTGTGGAACAGAAGAATCTGTGAGAGTGCCCACTAACTTAGCTTCCAGACTCCAAACATATTAAACACTTTTTGAATGAATGCTGAGTACAGCTTTATGTTCTGGTTCATTTCAAAACATTTGTGACTTTGAAAAATATCCCCTTTATTTACCCAAAATGTGTGTATAAAAGACACCGTGATAGTGAGAGGAAGGGTACATCTACACTGCAATAAAAGACCTGCGGCACAACCATGACTGGCCCAAGTCTCCTGATTCTGACGTGCAGGGCTTGCGTAGCACGGCTAAAAATTGCATTGTTGTTGTTTCGGCTTGAGCTGGAGCGCAAGCGCTGAAACCCAACAATGGAGGTGATCTAAGAGCCCGGGCTCCAGTCAGAGCCTGAATGTCTACACTGCAGTTTTTAGCACCAAAGCCCGAGACCACCAACCCGAGTCAATTGACCCAGGCTCTGAGACTTGGTGCCACAGGGTTTTTATTACAGTGTAGATGTACCTGAAGGGAAGGGTATTAAAGATTCCACAAACCTTATTAATGAGGCTTCTCTTTAAAAATCACTAGAATATTTTATCAGGAGATAAATTTGCCCTGAACTAACTCATATACTATTTAAGAACCTTGGTTAACACTTTTAAAAAGAGAGTTAAAAAAGTAATCTTTAAGCCTTTTCCACACTAAGAAATTTAACCTTTGTGAAAACATTTTTTATCAATTATTCACCTTAAAATGATATAAGACCATATAAGATATGTTCTATTGCAGACCCAGCCAATACAATTTTGGAGAAACTGTTGCTGAACGCCATTTGGGGATATTACAGTAAATACATTAACATAAATCACTCAATGACAAATATCAATTACGAAATTATCAAGGATAATACACCCTGAAATGACTTTGTTTATGTATTTGGCAAATGTAATGGAGTGTTATGCATAATGCTCAACACTTCTGAAAATCAAGTCACTTAAATGCCCAAATAAGTAATTCGGAGCCTAACTTTAGTCAACCACTTTTGAAAATCTTGATTATGAAGTATTACTAACAATGGAACTCTCAATGGAACTCAGCTATCAAATCTTTGCTGAGGAATAGAGGGTATGTTGCTGCTTGTGTCCAAATCCTGGAGTGAATTAGCAAAGTGCCTATTAGTGAATTTCTGCTGTATCTCCTAAATTATTTTAAAATTCGGCCACAGTATTAATGTTGTTACTCTAGAAATAGAGCTTTAAAAATTGCAAAAAAATCATTTTTTTTTCACTTCATAAAATTTTAAAAAATTGCGGCCTGCTATAGGATTGGATAAAATACAACCAAAAATATTTTTTATTAAAAGTTTGAGCTAGAAAGGATGACAATTTTATTTCATCCCCAAGTTTGTATAAGTGCATGAAATAACACTGAACAAGGCCAGAAAATACTTCCTTGCTAAAATCATTATCTGTCTGCTCGTTTCATATGGCTGACATTAAACAATACATGTTTTTAAACAGTATATTGAATTTACTAGTTTTCACAAGAAGTGAGCAGGTTCAAAACACTTTTACTGCTGCTAATTTCTGTCTCCTGTTTGTCACTGTGGGCTATAACCAAGAGAATAAGGTTCCCAACCCAGCTAACTGCCAAAGAAATATTCTCTACAGAATGAGGCAACGTTCTCATGTTATAAATGTGCATCACAAAGAAGAAACGGAAGGTTGTTGATATTTCAGTAGTGTCGAAGGTCCCCAAATGGGCACCATGAATTCTGTGCATTCTCTATTTGTTCCAACACTTAACTGCAACAAAATAGTTGGCCTATACTCCACAAAACATGTTGATTGGAATTTTTAAAGGCAGTAAGAAGGGATTTAGGTGCCCAAATCACCTTGAAATTCAGGCTCCTTTGATAATGTCAGCCATTGTCTTTAGTCAACTGAGACACAAATAGATTAATACTAAGGCCCTGCTCCCGCAAAGTCATAGACTCGTAGACTTTAAGGTCAGAAGGGACCATTATGATCATCTAGTCTGACCTCTTCCACAACGCAGGCCAGAGAATCTCACCCACCCACTCCTGTAATAAACCCCTAACCTATGCCTGAGTTATTTAAGTCCTCAAATCATGGTTTAAAGACCTCAAGGTGCAGAGAATCCTCCAGCAAGTGACCCTTGCCCCAAGCTGCAGAGGAAGGTGAAAAAGCTCCAGGGCCTCTGCCAATCAGCCTTGGAGGAAAATTCCTTCGCGACCCCAAATATGGCGATCAGTTAAACCCTGAGCACGTGGGCAAGACTCACCAGCCAGCACCCAGGAAAGAATTCTCTGTAGTAACTCAGATCCCACCCCATCTAACATCCCATTACAGACCATTGGGCATATTTACCTGCTAATAATCAAGCTAAATTAATTGCCAAAATTAAGCTATCCCATCATACAATCCCCTCCATAAACTTATCAAGCCTAGTCTTGAAGCCAGATATGTCTTTTGCCCCCACTACTCCCCTTGGAAGGCTGTTCCAGAACTTCACTCCTCTGATGGTTAGAAACCTTCATCTAATTTCAAGTCTAAACTTCCTAATGTCCAGTTTATATCCATTTGTTCTTGTGTCCACATTGGTACTAAGCTTAAATAATTCCTCTCCCTCCCTGATATTTATCCCTCTGATATATTTATAAAGAGCAATCATATCTCTCCTCAGCCTGCTTTTGGTTAGGCTAAACAAGCCAAGCTCTTTGAGTCTCCTTTTATAAGACAGGTTTTCCATTCCTCGGATCATCCTAGTAGCCCTTCTCTTTAACCTGTTCCAGTTTGAATTCATCCTTCTTAAACATGGGAGACCAGAACTGCACACAATATTCCAGATGAGATCTCACCAGTGCCTTGTATAACGGTATTAACACCTCCTTATCTTTACTGGAAATACCTCGCCTGATGCATCCCAAGACCGCATTAGCTTTTTTAATGGCCATATCACATTGGCGGCTCATAGTCATCCTGTGATCAACCAATACTCCGAGGTCCTTCTCCTCTTCTGTTACTTCCAACTGATGTGTCCCCAATTGATAACCAAAATTCTTGTTATTAATCCCTAAATGCATGACCTTGCACTTTTCGCTATTAAATTTCATCCTATTACTATTACTCCAGTTTACAAGGTCATCTAGATCTTCCTGTATGACATCCCGGTCCTTCTCTGTATTAACAATACCTCCCAGCTTTGTGTCATCCGCAAACTTTATTAGCACATTCCCACTTTTTGTGCCAAGGTCAGTACTAAAAAGATTAAATAAGATTGATCCCAAAACCAATCCCTGAGGAACTCCGCTAGTAACCTCCTTCCAGCCTGACAGTTCACCTTTCAGTATGACCTGTTGTAGTCTCCCCTTTAACCAGTTCCTTATTCACCTTTTACTTTTCATATTGATCCCCATCTTTTCCAATTTAGCTACTAATTCCCCATGTGGAACCGTATCAAATGCCTCACTGAAATCGAGGTAAATTAGATCCACTGCATTTCCTTTGTCTAAAAAAAATCTGTTACCTCTCAAAGAAGGAGATCAAAGAAGTTTTATACATGTGCTTAATTTTATGCATTGTGAGTAGTTCCACTGATGTCAAAGCTTGTGAAGGTTCTTCTACTAAAATGGTTTCAGCTTATTTTTGTGCTGTCTGGCTATTCTAGAGTTTTCTGAAACTATTTGGAACTGAACCAGACTATAACCCTGTATGTAATTAGGGTTGTGTCAAAAAGTATTTAAAATATCTTGAAATTAGAAGCAAATAAACATACTTGAGATGTAAGACCACCTAACCAAGAAAAATCTCCTCATTAAAGAACTTTCCCTCATTTTGGAAATTGTCACCAAAAAGGGAATTGATTTTTCTCTTCTTTCCAATTTAGATCCTCATGCTCCAGCACTAATTAGTTCAACATTTGGGGCTCAATCTTACATTCCAAATGCACCATAAGCACCCAGGAATACAGGATTGGGCTTGAACAGTAGGTTTACCAAATGATTTATTTACTCAAGTCTTGTATGTATTCAAAAAACCTTTACACAGCTTCCTGCCCAGTGATGATGTGCTTTGCAAAATATAATGATTATTTCTGGCATTTCTCTTTAGATGTTTTTAGAAATTGGAGTCACATTTACATGTTGATACTTTTGCAAGCACACATAGTTTTTTGTATTTGCACATGGTTAGATGGGTGTCTATCCAATATAAAATCTGAATTTTGTACATATATAAGCAGTATGTGTGTTTGCATAAGTGGGCAAAATCTGTTTTAAATATCTTGCCTCATTTTAGGTGAGATATAAAACCCCTTAAGCCAATGGGATTTTTTTCTTTGGCTTCAATGGCCTTTGGATAAGACACTTTAAGAAGATAAGACCCTTAATTTCCAAGTCAATTAGAGTTTCCAGTGTGGAGCTACTTATTGTTTTGGTCCAACTTAATTTTTCAAAACACCTCGCTTGTCTAATTTATTTAAGTGGAATTTTTAACAATGATGGCGTGTTTTAAAAGAGTATACGTGCTATATTCCTATTACTCTAAGTATCACTTCTCTTTTTTAAGAGGGTAATTAACTTTGGGCCTCTTAGTTTCACTTCTTGTGCAAAAGAAATTCCTATTAGTTTCAATGGGAGGTTTTCTAAAATGAGGATTGCAGGGTTAAGTTATAATTGACTCACTGATAACTATTTTTGTGTGTGTTTGCAATCTGCATGCCACTTATAGGTAAACTCTCATACGTAAATAATGTTGATGTTCTAGTTGAGAACAAAGTCCATTATGCCATCAGAATATATTAAAAAATAAGTAAATGGTATGCTTGCAATTTTAATTTTTCATTATGTGCTTTGTACAGCAAAGTGCTGAATGTGCCTGTGAAGTTCTGAATGCTTCTCATTTCCCATTGAAACCAATGGACATTGAGGGTGCTCAGCACCTGGTATTATTTACACCCAAAAGAGCAAAGGATTGTTATGACATTTCTCTGTTGCTGGCCAGTGACTTATGATTTCATTAACATTAGTGTTCCTAATAAATTATTACACTCAATGCAAGAACGTACACTGGCTAAAGTATTGAGCTTATTTTGATAGATTTTGCCATTATGAAACATTTAAAGTAGTTTGACTAAAAACTTTCTAAAAACTTACCAGTTACAACAAGTTTTGTGCCAGTTCCAAAGATTTTTGCAGCTCCCACAGTGTTACAACTTACTACAAAAACGGCCCAAGACATGTCTATTCAGAGGGATCAGATCTGAACAAATATTGCTAAATAGGCACAACTGAGAGCCAGTTAATTCAAGCAAAGAAATGGTGGAATTTTCAATGTATTTTTCAGAGTGAGCTTACATTGGTCTTTTCAAATACTGTATATTAATATTAATTTGGTAACTTTTAAATTATGTTTAAAAGAAAATCATTCATTTCATTGACAGAGAGGATTGGGTTGACATTTGAGACCTAATGTTGGACTTGTACTATTTTCTCTTTCCTAATAGACTGATGGAAAAGGGTATTTCAGTTAAATTCTGCTGCATGCTCGGTGTTTTTGTCCCTGTACTACCAGAGTGGTCAAATTGGTGCATTTTAAAAATCCCAGTATAAATAAACATATAATTAGAAAAAAATACTAATTTTACAGTACACTGTGACCTATCCCCTTTTCTCAAGATGTTTCATGACATCTTTCCACACATTAACTTCTTACATCTCCTGACTGATACATACTTCTGATACGGGATGATAAATCCTGGTCACCGCACTAAGCAGAGTTAAGGGGATTTCTCTAGGAGAACTACATGATGGACGGGAAGATGAAATCTTTTCCCCAACCTAGCTAGAGCATCATAGCCCAGGAGCTTTAGTAAAGTCCATGCAGTTGCCCACCCACTGAGCAGGCGTTTTGGCCAGTTGATCTCACTAGTCACAGACCCAATGGCCATTCCATGCCCTCACCACTCCTCTATCCCCGATCCCCACTGTTCTTTGGTGCATGAGGGTACCCTAGAATTGCCTCTTTGGCTTGCCCCCCCACCCCCAGGATGGAACCATGGATGTTCTGGTCTGGGGTATTGACCCCTACACAAGAGAACAACCCAGCTTTGTCTCAGGATGAATAAAAAACCCCTCTATATCAATAATTGTCAATGTGAATTCTGTACATTAGCTTCACATTTAGATAGTAAAGACATTCATTCTTCTGCTGTAGATTGCATATCACATTTCCATTGTCAATTATCCTTTTTGAATAAATTGTGCTCTGCAGTCTCTAATTTTATATTATCACAAGTAACTTTTTCTCTATGCTACTATAGAACTTACTTGAAACAATGAGCTTTGTGCCAGAGCCGAAGACTTTGATATAATTGTTCTCACTGTGTTCATGTGCTTTGCAAAAACTCATGGGCCAGATCTTCTGCTGCTGGAAATCAAAGGAGCTTCATTGAGGATCTGGCCCATATAGCTGAATATAGCTTCATATTTTTTGATGTGCAATTGTGAATAGAAGTTGACAATCACTTTAATATACTAGACTTGTGAATAAAATAGCTTTTCTTTACAAAATGGTAAATACTTGATCCTGTATTCCGCTGGCACCCCAAACTCCAATAGATAGCATTATATGTTTGGAGTACTTTAGAAGCAGACATGCAAAATGAGTCAAAAACTTCAAATGCGTTCTACATATCAAAGGCTTAGAATTTTCTCGTGCTTGGATCCCTCAGCATCACTTGAAATTTCTATTTTTCTCTTAGAATGAATTTAGGGTATGTGAATGGTGCCAAATTGACAGCACTGGAAACTACCTATATTGAAAATACTTCAGCATTCTACAATAGTGGTCCAGTGCTTAATAATGCTATTGTAAAATGTGCTGAGTGATTTTGGACTATTGCTGGAGAATCTATTTTATTTAGTGTTGGATTTCTCACCAGATCCTAACAGTGTGTTTGAAATCTGTTTGCAAAGGTCACCTTTAAAGGATGAGATGGTAAATTATTCTTAATATCCCTTAAGTTCTTGGTATTTCTGATACAAGTGTCATCAATAATGCCTGTCATGATGAAGTTTTTTAAGGTGGACACCTGTCCTCTGAAGATTCTTTGCTCACAACTGCACATCACTTTCTGCCATAAATTTGGATTTGGTCTTTTAGGACCAATGGGGTTTGGATCAGATACTTATATATTTTTTCTATAAGGAGTTTATGTTCAGTCAGTAATGTCAAAAATCAGTACCTAGAACTGTTTGAGAAGGCAGCAAACTGATTTAAACCAGCCCTAGACTACTTGAGAATCTTATCAGCAAAATAAATCAGTAATAGTAGCTCCTTTGTACGTTATAACTAATGATCTGCACTGATCACTCCGTTCTTAATGCACTTTGTTTTACAAAATCCCAAGTAACTTCCATCATATAATGTGAGATATGATCTTTGGACAACCTTTTAATAAGCATTCCAAATATTTTTCCATTTATTTTTTCTATGAAAGAATGTAAAGTTTTGGTGAATTATTTTTCTTATTTTAAACAAAATGACTAAGTACTTCTGAAAGTTGTCAGATAGCATTGTAGACTGAATCCCTTCCCTCACAGGATAGATACAACACAGGCAGGGACAGGAGAAGCTTCTTCACACCATCCCACCGAGCCATGTCATTTTTGTCCTGGAAGGACAACCTCTAGAGATGAGGGGACAGTTCAGTCTCCAATTCACTCTTTGGCTTCTGCACCGAGCCTGCCATTAGTATCAGGTTTTTTCTAGAATATTGCATTCAGAAGAATCCAGTTATTCCATTTTAATGTAAACTTCTTTAATGATGACTAGATGCACTTTAATGGATACAATAAGAGAAGCACCATTATTCCCATGTCATGCTCATTGATAGCAGCAAGCTTGGTTCTGTTTCCAAATCTTTTTACTCATCTATTCCACTAAGCAAGAATTAGGAAGACTTCTGGTAGGTCCTAACCCTGCTCTCACTTATACTGGTGTAAATCTGGAGTAACTCCATTTTAAATGAATGGAGGGAAGTCAGTTTAAAAAGAGGAATGATGAGTGTGAGAGCAAAATCAGGACTGCTCACTATATATGACTTTAATAGCAATTTCTGCTTGTTCAGTATACTTGTGAATAATGTTGTCCATGCTAAGAAGTACGGTTATACAACATGGGTAAAATCCTGGCCAAAAGTCATTGCCATTGAGTTCTGTGGAGTCGGGATTTCACCTCATCTTCTTAGAATGGAAAAGCCCCTATTCCTATAATTCTGGAGTCAAATTCAGCCCTGGGCACAAACCGCCACAATTTCTTCTGATTTTACTTAGAGTTGTGCCAGGGTCTGAATTTCTCCATGATCTCAGTGTTATTTTTCCTCTTAGGAGGAACTTACTTAGCCAATATTTGATATTTCTCTTTGAGAAGATATTTTGTTACTAACACATTTTATTATATCCAGGTCAGTGGTAAATGATAATCAAGTGAGCAATCTTAAGTCTTCATGCTGTAATAAATAATCTGCACATGTCACTGACATGGTTCTCCATTCCTTTCACAGTCAAAAGAGCTGGTAAAGCTCTGGGAGTTTTGCCTGTCAAAGAGTGCAGGATCTTATACAAGTAAGAGGATTTAGGAAAACTGTCCATTGTAAACTATAATGCTAACTAAATTGTAACTACATTCTTAATACCATAGAATATTCACTTAAAGCAACATGCTGATCCTGATCTGATATTTTTAGAATGAATTATGATAGTGTATTTATTTTAATTGGCAGCATTACAACAATTTACCTTTAGTTGAGAGCTATAGGGGTACTAAGGTAAACTTGATTTTGAATTGAGGTTTAAAATAGACTGACCGTTCTAATTTCTGAGACAATAAGGATATGATTTTCCTTTGTCCTGTGTTTGTGCAGTCAGTTATACCAATGCAAACTGGGTGTAACGTTCAACTTAATCAGAATGATAGCATTTCCCACTGACTTTTTATGAGCATAAGTGACATCCAAGAGAAAGGCAAAGAAGACTCAGACCCCAAAAATATATTGTTAAACACCTATTAAGTGTCAGTTTGCCTGCAATGCCAAGGTACTTCACACAAGATGACAATCTCTAGGCCAAATTCTTTCACTAACACTGGTGAAACTACAAAAATTCAGCTATGAAGATACTGACTACTTCAGAGATTGCTTCTTTTGTTTTAATTGAGAAGCATCATGATGTTACTTCTTTCAGAGTTGTTTAATTTTATGCATGTTTATGAATTTTAGTTAAAGAATTTGAATAATATCAAAGCTAAGACAAATTTTTGCAACTAGACCAAGGACCCGCATGCTTATGGCAGCACATCCTCTGAAAAATGACATTTAACAGCTGAAATATTAGAAATATTCATTATCTTGAAAAAATCTACTTTAAATTTATCGGTAAATATTGCAGGTTTGCTCTGGGATTGAAAAGTTGATGTATTTGGGATCAGATCCCAGGAGGTGCAAAGAGCCCTAACTTGCACTGAAGCGTACATAAATTGATGGTGTTCAGCACCTCACATTAAGTGCTCAGTACTTCACAAGATTGAGCTTACAGTTGTTGACCTTACCTGTGATAAAAGGCTTTTCAATTATCACAATAAGTCTCTTTATCTTAGCATTACTGTAATTACCACATAACTTACCTGTTACAATGAGTTTGGTCCCAGAACCAAATACTTTGGTGCGATAGCCACTAGAAGTATCACAGTGAGCAAATCCTTTGCAAAATACTGTACAGATCTAGTATCTTTATACTGATGAACCTGTAGCTGTTGCTTTAAAAAATTCTGATTTGCTATTTAAATTGCTTTCTGGTCTTGCAATAAAATAGTAAATAAGGAGAGTGCATGTAAAATAATGTGAAAACTGTGGAGGCCATTTTCAAAGGTGCAAAAGAAACTTAGACATGGTTAAGTTAGATGTGCCATTGAAAATCTGTCCCTAAGATTAATCTGTTTCAATATGGTTTAGATTGGCTGTTTCTAATAATTTGTGGAAAGGAACAAATTACTTTTAAATTGGGGTCCACAAGCTGAGGTTATAAAATTAAGCCTGCATGCTGCCATCGTTCCATGATGGTGCTCCTAATGATAACGATAGATTGAGGGTAGAATATAGCTCTTAATTTGGGTATTTTCATGAGAATTATTTTGGCTAACTTTTGCCATTTGGTGTAATCAGAAATATTCCCCAACAGAAAACATTGCTTTACATAAATATTTGTTTGTCTCAGGGACAAGGTACCCAGCAAGGACGATTTAGCAGTATCTGGAGGGAATAATAAACTTAATTAAAGACCCAGAATTCTCTCAATTCCAATAAATCCAAACATGGCTAAAACCTTTTACCAATTGGAAATCATCTTTAAAAAATAAAATTGAGAATCATATTATTGTCTCAATTATTGTATTTTATTAAAAGGATTACTGTAGCACATATACCTTATGTTTATGTAAAAAAGAAGAACACCTCTTTATTTCCCATCACTACATGGAATCAACAAGATTTACTGCATTTTGGCCGCCTTTTGGCCTTTAATTAAGCACATGCTTAAATACATTGCCGTATGCGAATGGTTCCTGAACTGGAGCTTTTTTTAGGAAAGAGAAAACAATTGCATTAAGATATTACTACTAGAAATGTACCTTTTAATGCTACCTAATGGCCAGATCCTCCAAGGGCTGATGATCCTCAACTCCTATTTAAATGAATGAGCATTAAAGAAGCTCAAAACTCATATGATGGGGTGCTAAATAAACGGTATTGTACAAAAACCATAAGTTTTACATTTCACATTTACTGCTAACAATAAGTGTTTCCACTTCTGAATATTTTTGCACAATCACCTCACAGTGTAACAATACTAAACAAGCTCTCCAAACAATTTACATAATTCTCATTGATTACACAAGTGTAACTGGATTGCTCTGAATTACAGAGACTACTATGGGTGAAATCCTGATCCCAATGAAATCAATTGGAGTTTTGCCTTTGAGTTCTGTGGAATCAGGATTCCACCCAGTATATTTATGAATAACTTGATTTTGTCCTGGATAACAAGCATAGTAAATACAGAGAGTAAATGTATTGAAAACATCTTGAGAAACTTACTTGAAACCACCAGTTTGGTGCCCGAGCCAAAGTACTTTACTCCATACTCACATCATTGAAATCCTCTACAAAAACTAATGAATTATCAGGTTATGAATTTCATAAGAATAAAATTCTGAAGTTCATATTTTTAATACAAAGGTCACAATCTAAAGTAAGCTTGCTGTCAGCCACTTAACTGTGTGAGTATTCAACTGAGTTTATGCACTTTGTGAATTCCTGTGCCACCTGCTACCAAAAATGTGTTTTGCTCCTTGACATACATCACTACATGGCAAATTGAGTGGGGTGATTTCCTGGTCACCACCCGATTCCATTAATATCAGTGGATGAGCAGGATTTAGTCCTGTGATCTCCAATGTGCCTGGATGGGAAGGATGGTTTTGTGGTTAAAGCACTGGAGAGAGACTCAGGAGATTTGCCTTTTCTTTTCTGGCTCTCCCTCTCTGCCCTTGGGCAAATCACAATCTCTGTGCTTCACTTTACATCTTAATGTATAGTTTAGAAAATGACACTTACTAGACAATCTATTATAAATACTGTTATGTACTCAACATTAACTAGCATTTATAGTATTGATCGGACTGTTTAAGTAGCTTTAATCTGATAAAAAATATTACACACAAAAGGGAAAAGATACTTTCCGTAAAAACACTTACTGAGAACCTGAAGACTGTTGCACCTCAGGCAATTTTCCTTCATTAATCATCGTACACTGATATAGTCCTAACAATAACAAACTTTTTAATAATCTCATACCTGCTAAATTGAAACCTGTGCTGTGAATTTTGCACTTGCTGGCATTTGGACATAATTTTAAATGTAAAGCTCTCCATTTCCCTCCGTCCTGATTCTTAACACCTATTCAGTAAATATTCCAGTCTTTTACTCTTGTATTCACTTTATTATTAGGATCATATACTGCCCTCAGTGAACCCCTTGGTGTCCTTGGAAGTTCCATACACAGGTTAAGAGCAATACACGGATTATGTGCAAATTCCTTTTTTAATATTCATTTATTCGGTACAGTTTTTTTGTCCCTTGATTCTATTTACCAAAAGAAAAACCATCAAGAATAAAAATACTTACCAGAAACAACTAATTTGGTTCCTGTGCCAAAGTACTTGATCCAGCTTGAAGTATCACATTGACTTTTCATTTTACAATAAGCTGTGGTACTTTACTTATGCTGCTGTGTCCTTGCTCAAATAACCAGGCACTCTAACCAGTAGCTGGGGAAATACTTCTAATGAAGTTTTCCTCGTTTCTTGACTATTTGGAGAATTTAATTAATTCACATTTTTGTGCCCTCATAAAGCTGATACATAAATTCTCTTCCCAGTGACTCTAATTGCATGTCTTTGCAGCTTTTCTGTTAACGAGTCCTCACTCCTTAAAATGGAAACTAGGAGATGGCTTCTATTTGATTTTAATGTTGTAAAGAGACTGTTGGATCAGGCGGCTCTCAAACATTTTCACTGTGTGGTCCATATATGAAAAGAGAGATTGTCTCATGGACTACAACCCCTCTCACATTCCCAATAGCATTGACCACCTCGTCCTTCTCCCATCCGTAATCACATCACATCTCTGTAGCAATTGCTTACATGGAAAAATGATACCTGGAAAGAATTTCATTCTTAGCTGTATTACTGAAATTTAATAGATGGTAATGAGGAGGAACCAGCATAATGTAATCAGCCAGCTCTCTAGTGACTAGCACAAAGAGCTCCATAGACTGCAGCGAGAAGCTTGTACCCTAGATATATATTTTGCTGTATGTTGGGATTGTTGCAGTTTGTGTTATCAATTTACTGGTATCTTTTTACATGACTGCATGGGGTGGGGGGAAATATTTTCCTCTGCATACACAGATGTTTTGAAACAGAATGGAGATAACATCTGAGAAAGCCCACCTCATTTCAGACAAAAGGTGTGGATGAGAATCTAGCAATTGGAAGGGGACTAATCAGAGTCTTTGATCTTTCTCACAGCCACAGTCACCCCCACCCCCATCCCTACCTCCACCTCACTCACCTGCAGAATAATTCTGAGAAATAACTGAGAATGGGTAAGAAAAATTGAAAAGTAACATACAGAGAGAGGTGGTTGTTTCAAAAAGCTTGTCTACTACCCAAGAGTTTATTGGGAATATCTCTCAGCATTGCAATAGTGCTGGTGAATCTTCACTGGTGAGCCCTGGGAGAACTGGTGTAGTGAGGACAATAGCATTCACTGGCATGTTACCACCATGTCTTCGAGACCTGCTCTGAGCAGGATTAAGTGACATCATCATAAAAACACCAGCACTAGCACTGCTGCACTTGGTGTCCTTGGTGGGGCTGTACTGACGTTAGTGCAACAGCAGGAGGTTTGGACGGTCCCCTCTGGTGTGATCCGGACCAGCGATCTGCTAGGTCACTCCAATCCTTGATTCAAGGAGCCAGTCTTACCTTTCTCTACTGTGAGAACCCCTACTCCTGGAGTGTTCACACACACCCTCTGGCATATAAACTGCTGCTTGGATTGTGCCATAGTCTAATCATGATGCATAATAACTTGCACTGGTGTTGCACTTTCCATCCAAGAATTTCAATGTACTTTAATGCATTAAGTTTCAGTGTCTATGTGAGGCAGGTATTATTCACAGCAAGAGAAACTGAAACGCAGAGAGGATAAGTGACTTGGTCATGCAAGAAAGGGTGCGGAGATTCAGGGGGCAGAGACTCATGAGAAAGAGGAGGAGCTGGGGTGGGGTCACAGTCTTGGTGCTGGTCACCTCCCACTTCTACATAAGTTCCAGCACCCCTGTGGGGGCCCCCAAAATTGACCAGGGCCCTGGGCATGGGTCCCATGGGCCCATGCATTAATCCACTACTGAGTAGAGCAGAAGAATTACATTTCACGTTTAGTTACCACACTCCTGCTAATACACCCATGACTGACGTTCAATTTTATTGCAATAGTGTTACACTGTTGACTCGTATTTAACTTGAGATTCACTATGACCCCCAGATCCCTTTCCACAGTACTCCTTCCCCGGCAGTTATTTCCCCTTTTGAATGTGTGCAATTGATTGTTCCTTCCTAAGTGGAGTACTTTACATTTGTCCTTATTGAATTTCATCGTATTTACTTCAGATCATTTCTCCAGTTTGTCCATTTTGAACTTTAATCCTATCCTCCAAAGCACTTGCAACACCAGGAAGGGCAGCTGTTTAACCCAATCCTTTTGTAGCAGCCAAGATAACCCATGCTCATACCAACTGGGATCACCCTAATGCATCACCACTCAGACACTTCAGTGATGAGCGATAAATGACAATATAAAATAGGATATGGTAGGCAGTAAACTACCAATGGTTTCTGTGATGGATTGTAAGGACTGGTCATAACCTCCTCACTTCTAGGCCCTAGGAGCAGTGAATAAAAGAGAAATATAAGAATCATCCTCTCTCCTCCTCCTGTTCTGACTTTCAATCTGGGCAGCTCCAGTCCCTGAAGACTCCATCTGCAATAAGCACGCTATAGGGTCCTCCCGGTTCAGTTGTGTGGTCAGTCTGCCCATGTGGCATCCCCACAAAGCTACTGAGCATGCTGCAACCTGGTGCTTCAGGGGCTGAGCAGGACTTTCCTTGTAATTGCTGCTCAGTGTTGCCAACTTTGGTAATTTTTCGCTGCCTTGCCTCGTTTTGGAAGGCCTTGGCAGCAAACCTCCCCTGCACATCCCAATAACCCTTTAGTTGGCGACAGGAGACTTTTTGGGTGCTCTCTGGGCGATTCAGATGGGCCCTGTCTCTGCTGCCATGGGTGCCCTTTGTGAATGAGCAGCCACCACGGTGCGTGCACAGCTGGGTGGGGAGGCAGCCAATGGAGAAGTGGGGGCAGGGTATAAACCCAGAATTGTCCCACGTGCGAGTAAGATGCGGTTGCTGCCATGACACCTCCATGGAGTGCACAGGGGCCAGAAGCGGCTCCAGGCACCAGTGCAGCAAGCGCGTGCCTGGGGCGGCAAACCACGGGGGGCGGCCTGCCGGTGGCATGCCTGTGGAAGGTCCGCCGGTCCTGCAGTTTCGGCGGCAATTCGGCGGCGGTTACGCCGAAGCCATGGGACCAGCAGATCACCCGCAGAAACGCTGCTGAATCCACAGGCATGCTGCCAAAGGCTTCCTGACTGCCGTGCTTGGGGTGGCAAAAAACATAGAGCCGCCCCTGACAGGGGCAACAGCTCCCAGCGCCTGTTTCATCCAGTGGAAGGGGGCACCTTTTCCCTCCTACCACCTGGAGCTATTTCCTCTGCTGCTTTGTGCCCCTCCCCCAGCACAGCACCAGTGAGAGAGGGGAAAGGCTGAGTATGGCCTGCCCATAGCCACCGCCATGATTCTAGATATGATTTTATTCTGGTAAAATTATGCATAATTCACAGCACCGTCATAGTAAAAACAGATCAAGTCACTCCATGGTCATGGCCACCTTTGGACCCACTGGCTCAAAGTGAAGTCACGACCTGTTAATGTGTGTCAAAGTGACCTAACTCTCTGATACCGTGTGGCAGCAGGGGCCATGTAATGGGCAAAGTTCCCTTCCTGTGAGAGTGGTGACAACTGTGACATAGCTGTATCCTTAGCCCTCATGCTTGTTTGCTTTCAATACGTGTGAGGAAGAGGAGGAGGCGGGAGGTGGGGGAACCAGGAAACAGACCCTGGCAAGCACTGGAGAGAGCAGTGTGAGAAGGGGATGCTGCAGCCAAAGGTACAGGGAGGAGGAAGGGCCAACAGCAGCCTGTGTGTGTACATCCTTTGGGGGTTACTGCGGGGGGAGGGGGAGAAAGTGACTATGTTACCAGAACTCCCCAAAGTCCTGGATTTTGTGGGACTGTCCTTTGACCCCAACAATCCCCTGTTTACCCCAGGCCCCCCCGCAAGTGGCATCGTGACCTAGTGCATGGGGTCATGGCACCACTTAGGTTTGGCTCATCCGCCCCTCCATCTCCAGAGCCCACTTTAGCCACTGGAAAGGTTGGGACGTATGCACTAGAGCCCTGCGGGGAGGAGGGGAACAGTGTTCCTGTTGGGGGAGGGGAGTGTGGAAGGAGCGGTGTTACCAACCTCAGCGATTTTGGGGGCTACTTTTCACATGTGTTTGCCAAAAGCGAAAGTTTTGAGGCTGACAACACTGTTGCTGCTGCAGGCCACTTTAGCACCAGATGTAAGAACAAGGACCTGCTCTTTTCTGTGTAATCAGTGCCTCCCCAGCCCCTCCGCTAGCACCCAGGCAGTGAGGAGGAGGAGGAAGCAGTCTGACTGAGAGTGCGGAGGGGTGAGGAATGTGTGTGTGTGGGGGGGGGAACACAGGGGGAGACAGGTGCAGGAGCCAGAGTGTGAGAAGCAGCAGAATGGGAGGGGGAATGGTTAACAGAAGTCGGCGGGGGGGGGGGGGAGGGGAAGAAGTGGGGTATAGGAAACAGTATGCAGAGGAGGGGACAGGTGGGACAACAGAGAAGGAAATGGACTGGAGGTAACAGGTGGTGGATAGGACTAAAGGGAGCAGCAGAGGAGGCATATCAGTGTGTATAGGCATGGGAGGAGGATATAGGATGTGTGGGAGGATAGGCGCAGAAGGGGATGGGGCAGAAGATGGAGGATGGGGGGAGGATAGGAGCTGAAGGGGAGGGGTGGATATGAGAGAGGGGGACAGAGACAGGGTTGGGGCTGAAGAGAGGATGCATGGTCTAGTGCTTAGTGCTAGCCTGGGACCTGGGAGACCCACATTCAATTCTATCTTCTGCCACAGGCTTTCCATGTGGCTTTGGGGAAAGCACTCAGTCTCTACACACTTCTGTAATATGGGGATAATAGTACTTCCTTATCTCACAGCTGTGTTGTGTGGATAAATGCATTAGAGATTGTGAGGTGTTTAGATACTACTGTGGTAAAAACTATATAAATATGTTACATGGTTGGGTGAATGGGATTGAAGTAATGAGACTCTGACCACTAGAGAACCCTCCCTTGCAATTCCCTAGAATTGATTTCCCATAAATAAATACTCATCAGAATTCTGCAATGCTGAATTTTATTTAAAATCCATTAATCTTCCAATTAAAAAATTAGCCATATTTCAGAAGCCTGTTTTTGTTTTATAAAGCAAATAAATGTAATTAGTAGAAATGAAATGACAAATCATTTTAAATTACAGATGAGTACTCCACCCCTGCAAATATTTATGGGACGAGTTTTCCCATTGACTTCACTGAATGCAGTTGGCCTATCCACATCCAAAAATTTCTTTGTGTGTACAAGTGTATTTGCAGGATAAGAGCCGAAGAGACTGATTCTGCACTACTTTATGATGCAAAATTTCTATTGAAATCAAGAAGTGTAGCCTCAGCCCTTGAAGTTCCACAGTTACAAAATTAAAATAATATAATAGGAAATATGGTCACATATAAAACTGTTCGCTCTCAAGCAGAAGAAGCCATCTGTGCTATTTAGAGAAATAGCCAACAAAATCAAATTAATATTTAGAGCAAGGTGTTTCATATGAACAGGCTTATGGCAAAGCAAAGTAAATTTGAGACAGAAATGCTGACATTGGAAGGTGTACGGAGAAGTTTAAGGTTTCTTTCCCCGGTGCTTGATTGGACTTTTCATTCTGTACATGAAGAAGAGTACGATGACGTAGTACATGGTGCTTTTCAGGAGAAGGACAATGTATATTAAATACGCCGTCCTGTGCATGAAACTGTCTGTAATATCTACACAAAATATAACAACAATAACAAGAAGTGGTTAATGTTGCATATACTATAGCTGCAAAGAAAAATAAATATAAAACCATGTATGATAGCGCAAGGTATACATGGTATTTGATTGCAGTAATTATACCACCTAATCAGACTATGCATGAATCAATATCTGATTGTGTCCTCTAAACAGGTCTCTTTCTGCTCATACCTTCCCATCCAGTCGAGCTGAGAGAAACAAAGAGGCACTCTCAGTGCTGGTATTGCTAGTGTCTGCTAAGGAGTAAGCAGAATGCTAGTGCTTCTTATAATAGGCTGTTGCCATGATTTTAGGCCAAAATTTTCAGACATGGGTGCCTAAGTTTGTTCTGAATCGGTATACAAGCAGCTGATCAATGAAGTGGTCTGATTTTCAGAAGTACTGAAATTACACTGAAATCAGTTGGGTCTTCAAGCTTTCAGCACCTTTAAGCTCCATTTGAAAATTCTGGCTTTTGAATATTTTTTATAATTTAACATGTTAAATGTTAGATTAAGGAACAGTGGCACGAGCAGATTAAAGAACAATGACCCATGTGGCATGTTAGCAAAGCACAACAAATACCACCAAAACATGTATTTCAGCAGGACTTCTACAATATTTAACCTAAACCGCCCAAGGGAACTAGGTTTTTGATCCTTTTGGTAACCCACAGCAGATGTTAACTTACAGAGACAGGTGCCAACTTTCTTCTTTCCGCGTGGGTTCTCCACCCCACTCCACTCCTTCCCCTAAGGTCCCACCCTCGCTCTGCCTCTTCTCCTCCCCACTCTTCCACCTTAGCTTTGGCCCTGCACCTGCCCCACCTCTTCCCACCATGCTCTGCCTCCTGCCCCAAGCGTGCCCTGCCCTCGCTCCTCCTCTTCCGCCCCTGCTCTTGCCCCTCCCCCCAATGCCTCCCACCTGCCGCCGAGCAGCTGATTGGCTGGGCCGACAAAACAGCTGACCGGCAGGTGGCTAGTGGGTATTCAGCACCCACTATTTTTTTTTCTATGGGTGCTCAAGCCCCAGAGCACCCACAGAGTCGGGGCCTGTGCTTACAGCAGTGTTCCACATTTACATAATTATGTTTGGACCTTTTAGAAAGAGAGAATATTTTCACTTTTGCTTTAACAATATCAAATAGTGCTTAATTCTTAACTGTATTGAATAAAAAATGAGAATTGAGACACAATTACCTGTGGAAAGCGTGGTGCCATTCTCAGCATGCTTGTTACAAACTCCCGTGGTTTGAGGCGCTACAGTGGTGTCTGAAATGGTGCCTGATAAAAGCATAACATGTAAAAAAGGGCTTTAATTGTCAAATGGGATTCTTGTTGAAAATTAAGGCAAACTTTTCTTGATAGACGTTCAAAGAGAAAGATGGTAGATTGCATTTGAAAGAGATAAATTTGTATCTGCTGTTATTAATTTATTGTATCTCAGACAAGAACCGAACAGAAATTACTTCTCTGATTCTCTTTTCTCTTGCATTATCTTTTTGATTTTGGTTTGTGTAATTCTTCTGGTCTGTTTTAATAAGCTAGGTGCTGTGTGTGTTATTACGTTTGTTGCAGTATACAGCACTTGTTCAAAACCAAACACTCTAGCCCAGGTCTCTGGCGGGTGTAAATCTACAGAGCTCCATTGAGTTCAGTGGAGTTACGCTGATTTACACTAGCTGAGGAGCTCAGACAACATTTTCTTTCATTACAGAAAGATTTTCAACGGGGGGAGAGGAGCCAAAACTGAGCTTTTGATGGAGAAACAAGCTTCAGTGATAGCCCACTTATGGAGAGATGGAAAGTAATATTGGCCTGGAGAGCGCAAACCCTTTTAGGAACAGTAATACATTTTATTGTTTTATTGTAAAGAAACAGTGAACTCTCTAAATATATATAGGACTAGTTTTAATAATATAGTATATACCTGGAGATGGGGGGAGGACAGAATCCTCTTTGCTTTCATGTTGATAGTGGCAGCCATAATTCTTGTTGCTATTTTTATCTACAGTCAGCCAGCTGCTTATTGAGTATGATTGTTGATTGTCACCAGGGGGCCAAATTTCCTCGTGCACTGCATTTTTCTCTGCATTCTTCTTCTCATCTTCCCAAGTCACCTTAATAACATTTGGGTAAAAATCCTCAATGAGGCACATGTATGATACCTTCCCATCTTGTTCAGTAGAAGGAGGCAGGACCTGGACCTTTTTGGAATCAAGTTTTGCTTGAATATCTGGATTCATTTTGGAGAGAGAAATGAATTTGTTAGGAATTAAGTAAATTCAGAATTACATTATACGTATCATGCTTTACTTTTGAAACAATATGGACAGAATTCACAGATTTGAAAGTAGAAGAGAGAGGCAATTTAATTTCTTGCATCCAATTCCTCCAAATTGCACACAAGTACTCAATCTTAACTCTGAGTTCAGCATGAGAACGATACCTTATTGCCAAACATATTTTAACTATTTAAGTCTATAATATATTGTTACTGCCTATTAAAATTCTGAAGATGGGAGTAAATTGTCCACTTATAAGTTAAAGTTTTAAGGATTTGGAATTGCAGAAGTTTACGTGCTTGAATTGAATGCAGGTTTTTGTGGAACAGAAGAATCTATGAGAGTGCCCACTAACTTAGCTTCCAAACTCAAAATATATTAAACACTTTTTGAATGAATGCTGAGTACAGATTTGTGTTCTGGTTCATTTCAAAACATTTGTGACTTTGAAAATCTCCCCTTTATTTACCCAAAATGTGTGTATAAAAGACACCGTGATAATGAGAGGAAGGGTACATCTACACTGCAATGAAAGACCCACGGCACGACCATGACTGGCCCAAGTCTCCAGATTCTGACTTGCAGGGATGGGGTGGCGCGGCTAAAAATTGCAGTGTAGATGTTTATGCTTGAGCTGGAGCACAAGTTCTGAAACCCAGTGACGGAGGTGATCTAAAAGCCCAGGCTCCAGTCAGAGCCTGAATGTCTACACTGCAGTTTTTAGCACCAAAGCCCGAGACCAGGAGCCCAAGCTAATTGACCCAGGCTCTGAGACATGGTGCTATGGGATTTTTATTAAAGTGTAAATGTACCTGAAGGAAAGGGTATTAAAGATTCCACAAACCTTTTAATAAGGCCTCTCTTTAAAAATCTCTAGAATATTCTATCAGGATATTAATTTGCCCTTAACTAACTGTGCATACTATTTAAGAACCTGGGTTAGCACCTTTAAAAAGAGAATTGGAAAAGTAATCTTTAAGCCTTTTCCACACTAAGAAACTGAACCATTTTGAATTTTTTTTTATCAATTATTCACCTTAAAATGATATAAGAACATGCCAGATATGTTTATTGCAGACCCAGCTGATACAACTTTGGGGGAACTGTTGCTGAACGCCATTTTGGGAAATTACAGTAAATACATTAACATGTATCCCTCAGTGACAAATATCCCTTAAGAAATTAGCAAGGATGATGCATCCTAAAATGACTTTGTTCAGGTATTTGGCAAATGTAATGCAGTGTTATGCATAATGCTCAACACTTCTGAAAATGAAGTCACTTAAATGCACCAATAAGTATTTAGGAGCTTAACTTTAGTCAACCACTTCTGAAAATCTTGATTATGAAGCATTACTAATAATGGAGCCCTCAACAGAACTCAGCTATCAAATCTTTGCTGAGGAATAGAGGGAATTTTGCTGCTTGTGTCCAAAGCCTGGAGTGGATTAGCAAAGTGCCAATTAGTGAACTTCTGCCACAGTATTAATTTTGTCACTCGGAATAGAGCTGATCAAAAATAATTGCAAAATTTTTTTTTGTCACTTCATTAAATTTTTAAAAATTGCTGCCTGCCAGCAATTGGATAAAGCACAACCAAAAATATTTTTATCAAAATTTTGAACTAGAAAGGATAAAAATCTTATCTGATCCCTGAGTTTGTGTAAGTGCATGAAATAATAACTGAACTAGACCAAAGAAGACTTCCCTACTAAAATAATTATCCATTTGCTCATTTCATATGGCTGACAGTAAACGATAAATTTTTTTAAACAGTATATTGAATTTACTAGTTATCACAAGAAGTGAGCAGGTTCAAAACACATTTAGTACCGCTAATCTCCGTTTCCTGTTTGTCACTGTGGGATACTACCAAGAGAATAAGGTTCCCAACCCAGCTAACTGCCAAAGAAGTATTCTCCACAGAATGAGGCAACATTCTCATGTTATAAATGTGAATCACAAAGAAGAAACGGAAAGTTGTTGGTATTTCGGTAGTATTGAAGGTCCCCAAATGGGCACCATGTATTCTGTGAATTCTCTATTTGTTCCAACACTTAATTTAAGGTGAAAAATTAGAGGCCATTTAACAAAACAGTTGGCCTATGCTCCACAAAACATTTTGATTGGAATTTTTAAAGGCAGTAAGAAGGGATGTAGGTGCCCAAATCCCTTTGAAATTCAGGCTCCTTTGATGATGTCAGCCATTGTCTTTAGTCAACTGAGACACAAATAGATTAATACCCTGCTCCCACAAAGTCTTACTTTTATACATTGTGAATAGTCCCACTGATGTCAAAGCTTGTGAAGGTTCCTTTCTAAAATGATTTCAGCTTATTTTTGTGCAGTGTGGCTATTTTAGAGTTTTCTGAAACTACTTGGAACTGATCCAAACTATAACCCTGTAACTAGTGTTATGTCAAAAAGTATTTAAAATATCTTAAATTTAAAAGCAAATGAACATAGCTGAGATGTAAGACTACCTAACCAAGCAAAAATCCTTCATTGAAGAACTTTCTCTCATTTTGGAAATTGTCACCAATTAAGGGAATTGATTTTTCTCTTCTTTTCAATTTAGATCCTCATGCTCCGGCACTAATTAGTTCAACATTTGGAGCTCAATCTTACATTCCGTATGCACCAAAAACACCCAGGAATACAGGATTGGGCTTGAATAATATGTTTACCAAATGATTTACTTACTCAAGTCTTGTATGTATTCAAAAAACCTTTACATAGATTTCTGCCCAGTGATGTTGTGCTTAGCAAAAACTAATGATTATTTCTGGCATTTCTCCTTAGATGTTTTTAGAAATTGGAGTCACATTTACATGTTAACATTTCTGCAAATACATGTAGTTTTTTGTATTTGCACATGGTTAGATGGGTGTCTATCCCATATAAAATCTGAATTTTGTACATATATAAGCAGCTTTTGTGTTTGCATAAGTGGATGTGAAGATGCATTAACAAAATCAGTTTTAAATTTCTGGCCTCACTTTAGGTCTGTTCTAAAATCCCTTGAGGCCAATGAGATTTTTCTCCTTTGGCTTCAATGGTCTTTGCATAAGACATTTTAAGAAGATCAGACCCTTAATTTCCAAGTCAATTGTAGTTTCCAGTGTGGAGCTACTTGTTGTTTTGGTCCAACTAAACCTTTCAAAACACCTCGCTTGTCTAATTTATTTAAGTTGAACTTTTAACAAGGAAGGCGTGTTGAAAAATAATATATGTGATATATTTTTATTAATTTATGTATCACTTCTCTTTTTTAAGATGGCAATTGACTCTGGGCCCTTTGGTCTCACTCCTTGCTCAAAAGTAATTCCTATTAGTTTCAATGGGAGGTTTTCTATAGTGAGGATTGCAGAGTTAAGTTGTAAGTGACTCAACTATTTTTGTGTGTGTTTGCAATCTGCATGCCACTTACAGGTAAACTCTCATATGTAAATAATGCTGATGTACTATTTGAGAACAAAGTCCATTATACCATCAGAATTTATTTTAAAAATAAGCTAATGTTTTGCTTGTAATTTTAATTTTGCATTATGTGCCTGGTCCAGCAAAGTGCCGAATGTCCCTGTGAATTTCTGAACGCTTCTCATTTCCCACTGAAACCAACGGAAGCACCTGGTGTTATTTACACCCGCAAGGGAAAAGGATTGTTACAACATTTCTCTGTTGCTAGCCAGTGAATGATGATTTCATTAACATTAGTGTTGTTAATAAATTATTACACTCGTAATAAAATTTTAGCCAGTGCACATTCTTGCATTGAGATAAATTATTGAGCTTATTTTGATAGATTTTGCCATTTTGCCATTATGAAACATTTAAAGTAGTTTTTCTAAAAACTTACCAGTTACGACAAGTTTTGTGCCAGTTCCAAAGATTTTCACAGCTCCCACAGTGTTGCAACTTACTACAAAATCTGCCCAAGACATGTCTATTCAGAGGAATCAGATCTGAACAAATATTTCTAAATAGGCACAACTGAGAGCCAGTTAGTTCAAGCAAAGAAATGGTGGAATTTTCAATGTATTTTTCAGGGTGAGCTTACATTGGTCTTTTCAAATACTGTATATTAATATTAATTTGGTAGCTTTTAAATTCTGTTTAACAGAAAATCATTCATCTCTGTGACAGAGAGGATCTGGTTGACATTTGAGACCTAATGTTGGACTTGTATTTTCTCTTGCCTAGTGGATTGATGGAAAAGGGTATTTCAGTTAAAATTCTGCTGGATGCTCAGTGTTTTTGTCCCTGTACTGTCAGAGTGGTCATGTTGGTGCATTTTAAAAATACCCATAAAAATAAAGAAATGATTGGAAAAAGTACTCATTTTACTGTACACTGTGACCTTTCCCCTTTTCTCAAGATGTTTCATGACATCTTTCCACCCACCAAACACTGTTTTGAATGGTTTCCTAAATGGTTTCACATGTAAAGCTATCTAATACAATTTTGCTTTCCTGTGCAGTATAATTAAAAGGAATCATAAAAGGCCAGTAGGCTTGGGGATTGGTTATATTCCTATTGAAGTCTCAATGACAAAGGAGAGAGATACTTTGAGACGCATATTTTAGCTACCTAAATCTAACTGGCCCTATGGACCATTACAAAACAAGGGCCAAATCTTAGTTCGACTTTCTATAGCACGTGTTGCGTAGTCTCGCTGATATAGACAGGCTACAAAATATGTGGGGCCAAATTCTCAACACAGCAGAGATAGATTTGTACTGATGTAACGAGAGGAGAATTTGATTCAGATAGAGTATCTTCGTTCATATTGCTTGTGTTTGTTGTTGAGAACAATCACTCATTTAATTGTTGCAAAATTTGGAAAATTCCTTGTCTTATGACAACAGTATTTAAATATATCAGGGAAGAAACCCGCTCCACCGTGCAGTGTGACTAAATTAGTCAAGAACTGACAGGGACTCTTATCCTGAGGTACTGAGGAGCCTCAACTCCCATCAGAGTCAACGGCGGATCAGAACCTTTCAGCACTGGGCTCACAATGCAGGTTACAGGCTCAACCCTATACTTATTAAAAATATGGGGATTTTTGATGCTGGATCAGGCCCTTTTATTCCTGCACCCCTCCACTCTTATGTGATGGTATTTATGTTTTAGTATGAATTTGAATTGATTTTGTGCAATAGAAAATTACAATACTTATCTAAAATGCTCGTGTCAGTAATGACATATACAATATTCACAAACATTGGCTCTCTTGGTTCCAGTGCACATCCTTTCTCCCAGACCTTTCACCTGCCCCTACACCCTTTACAAGAGAGAAAAAAAAGTAGGATGAAATCCGGGCTCCATTCCAGTCAATGTCAAAACTCCCATTGACATCAACAGGGCTGGGATTTCACCCGTAACGTCTTACATCTCATGACTAATACATACTTGTGATACGAGAGGCTAAATCCTGGTCACCGCACAATCTGCATGCCACTTATAGGTAAACTATCATACATAAATAATGCTGATGTACTATTTGAGGACAAAGTCAATTATGCTGTCAGAATTTATTTAAAAAATAAGTAAATGGTATGTTTGTAATTTTAATTTTGCATTATGTGCTTGGTCCAGCAAAGTGCTGAATGTGCCTGTGAAGTTCTGAACGCTTCTCATTTCCCATTGAAACCAACGGACATTGAGGGTGCTCAGTATTATTTACTGAGTGTATTATTTATACCCAAAAGAGCAAAGGATTGTTATGACATTTCTCTGTTGCTGACCAGTGACTTATGATTTCATTGACATTAGTGTTGTTAATAAATTATTACACTCATAATAAAATTTTAGCCAGTGCACATTCTTGCATTGAGATCAATTATTGAGCTTATTTTGATAGATTTTGCCATTATGAAACATTTAAAGTAGTTTGTCTAAAAACTTACTGGTTACGACAAGTTTTGTGCCAGTTCTGCCATGATATTTCTATTCAGAGGGATCAGAGCTGAACAAATATTTCTAAATAGGCACAACTGAGAGCCAGTTAATTCAAGCAAAGAAATGGTGGAAATTTCAGTGTATTTTTCAGGGTGAGCTTACATTGGTCTTTTCAAATACTGTATATTAATATTAATTTGGTAGCTTCTAAATTCTGTTTAACAGAAAATCATTCATCTCAGTAACAGAGAGGATCTGGTTGACATTTGAGACCTAATGTTGGACTTGTATTTTCTCTTGCCTAGTGGATTGATGGAAAAGGGTATTTCAGTTAAAATTCTGCCATAAAAATAAAGACATAATTGGAAAAAAATACTTATTTTACAGTACACTGTGACCTATCCCCTTTTCTCAAGATGTTTCATCACATCTTTGCACCCACTAATTTCTTACATCTCCGGAATAGTACATACTTCTGATACAAGATACTAAATTCTTGTCACCGCACTAACCTGAGTAAAGGGGGTTTCTCTAGGAGAGCTACATGATGGACGGGAAGATGAAATCTTTTCCCCAACCTAGCTAGAGCATCATAGCCAGGAGCTTTAGTAAAGTCCATGCAGTTGCCCACCCACTGAGCAGGTGTTTTGTCCAGTTGATCTCACTAGTCACAGACCCAATGGCCATTCCATGCCCTCACCACTCCCCTACCCCCGATCCCCACTGTTCTTTGGTGCACAGGGGTACCCTAGAATTGCCCCCCCGTACTGGATGGAACTATGGATGTTCTCCTGGTCTGGGCTAATGACCGCTACACAATAGATCAACCCAGCTTTGACTCAGGATGAGTAAAAAAACCTCTATCAATAATTGTCAATATGATCACTCATCCGTTTTACTCTGAATTCTGTACATTAGCCTCACATTTAGATAGTAAAGGCATTCATTCCGTTACTGTAGATTGCATATCACATTTCCATTGTCAGTTATCCTTTTTGAATAAATTGTGCTCTGCAGTCTCTAATTTTATATTATCACAAGTAACTTTTTCTCTATGCTACTATAGAACTTACTTGAAACAATGAGCTTTGTGCCAGAGCCGAAGACTTTGATATAATTGTTCTCACTGTGTTCATGTGCTTTGCAAAAACTCATGGGCCAGGTCTTCAGCTGCTGGAAATTGAGGATCTGGCCCATATAGATTCCATATGGCCCAATTATTTGATGTGCAATTGTGAACAGAAGTTGACAGAATCACTTTAATATGCTAGATGTGTGACTAAAATGGCTTTCCCTTACAAAATGGCAAATGCTTAATTCTGTATTCCGCTGACACCCCAAATTCCAATAGATTGCATTGGATGTTTGGAGTGGTTTAGGAGCAGACATGCAAAATGAGTCAAAAACGTCAAATGCGTTCTACATACCAAAGGCTTAGAATTTTCCCGTGCTTGGATCCCTCAGCATCACTTGAAATTTCTATTTTTCTCTTAGAGTGAATTTAGGGTTTGTGAATGGTGCCAAATTGACAGCACTGGAAACTACCTATATTGAAAATACTTCAGAATTCTACAACAGTGGTCCAGTGCTTAATAATGCTATTGTAAAATGTGATGAGTGATGTTGGACTATTGCTGGAGAATCTCTTTTATTTAATGCTGGCTTTCTCACCTGGTCTTAACAATGTATTTGAACTCTATTTGCAAAGATCACCTTTAAAGGATGAGACGGTAAATTATGCTTAATATCCCCTAAATTCTTGGTATTTCTGGTAAAAGTGCCAGCAATAGTGCCTATCATGATGAAAATTTTTAAGGCGGACACCTGTCCTCTGAAGATTCTTTGGTCACAAGTGCACATCACTTTCTGCCATAAATTTGTATTTGGTCTTTTAGGACCAATGGGGTTTGGATCAGATACTTATATATTTTTTTCTATAAAGAGTTTGTTATATTCAATCGGTAATGTCAACAATCAATACCTAGAACTGTTTCAAAAGGCAGCAAACCAATTTAAACCAACCCTAGACTACTTGAGAATCTTATCATCAAAATAAATATCAGTTATAGTGAGTCAAATTCACTCCTAGGCACAAACCGCCACATTTTTTTTTTATTTTACTTAGAATTGTGCCAGGGTCTGAATTTCTCCATGATCTTAGTGTTATTTTTCTCTTAGGAGGAACTTACTTAGCCAATATTTGATATTTCTCTTTGAGAAGATATTTTGTTACTAAAATATTTTATTGTGTCCTACAGGTTTAATACACTAATAAATCAAGTGAGCAATCTTAGGTTTTCATGCTGTGTTAAATAATTTACACATATCACAGACATAGTTCTCTATTCCTTACACAGTCAAAATAGCTGGTAAAGTTATGGGAGTTTTGCCTGTCAAAGAGTGCAGGATCTTATACAGATAAGAGGATTTAGGAAAACTGTCCATTGTAAACTATAATGCTAACTAAATTGTATCTACATTCTTAATACCATAGAATATTCACTAAAAGCAACATGATGATCCTGATCTGATATTTTTAGAATTAATATGATCGTGTATTTATTTTAATTGGCAGCATTACAACAATTTACCTTTAGAAGAGAGCTATAGGGGTACTAAGGTAAACTTGATTGTGAATTGAGCTTAAAAATAGACTGACTGTTCTAGCTGATTTATATAAATGTGCAGAGCGTGATTCTGTGAGAGTAACAACCTGATTTTCCTTTGTCCTGTGTTTGTGCAGTCAGTTATACCAATGCAAACTGGGTTTAACATGCTACTTAATCAGAATGATAGCATTTCCCATTGACATTTCATTAGCGTAAGTGACTTCCGAGAGAAAGGCAAAGAAGACTCAGACCCCAAGTGTATATTGTTAAACACTATTAAGAATAATTGCAAGTGTCAGTTTGCCTGCAATGCCAAGGTACTTCACACAAGATGACAATCTCTAGGCCCAATTCTTTCACTTGAACTGGTGTAACTACAAGAATTCATCTATGACGATACTGACTACTACAGAGATTGCTTCTTTTGTTTTAATTGAGAAGTATGATGTTGTTACTTCTTTCACAGTTGTTTTATTTTATGCTTGTTTATGAATTTTAGTTAAAGAATTTGAATAAAATCAAAGCTAAGATAAATTTTTGCAACTGGACCAAGGACCAGCATGCTTCTGGCGGCACATCCTCTGAAAAATGACATTTAACAGCTGAAATATTAGAACTATTCATTACCTTGAAAAAATCTACTTTAAATCTATCGGTAAATATTGCAGGTTTGCTCTGGGATTGAAAAGTTGAAGTATTTGGGATCAGATCCTACGAGGTCTAATAACCCCGACCTGCACTGAAGTCTACAGGAATTGATGGTGTTCAGCACCTCACATTAAGTGCTCAGTAATTCACAAGATCGAGCTTACAATTGTTAACCTAACCTGTGATAAAAAGATTTGCAACTATCACAATAAGTGTCTTTATATTTTCATTACTGTAATTACCACATAACTTACCTGTTACAATGAGCTTGGTACCAGAGCCAAATACTTTGAAGCTATAGCCCCTAGAAGTATCACAGTGAGCAAATCCTTTACAAAATACTGTACAGATTTAGTATCTTTATATTGACGAACTAGTAGCTGTTGCTTTAAAAAAAAATCTGATTTGCTATTTAAATTGTTTTCTGGCCTTCCAATAAAATAGTAAATAAGGAGAGTGCATGTAAAATAATGTGAAAACTGTGGAGGTGATTTTCAAAGGGGTAAAAGACACTTAGACATCTAAAAAAAGAACAGGAGTACTTGTGGCACCTTAGAGACTCACAAGTACTCCTGTTCTTTTTGTGGATACAGACTAACACGGCTGCTACTCTGAAATTAGACATCTAACTATCATTCCTGGGCACCTGCATGCCACTGAAAATCTGCCCCTAAAATAAATCTGATAAAACATGGTTAAGATGGGGCATGTCAAATAATTTGTGGAAAGGAGAAATTACTTTTTAAATTAGGGTCTACATGCTCTGGTTATAAAATTAAGCCTGCCTGCTGCCATTATTCCACAATGGTGCTCCTAATGATAACGATAGATTGAGGGTAGAATATAGCTCTTAAATTGGGTATATTCATGAGAATTATTTTGGCTAACTTCTACCATTTGGTGTAATCAGAAATATTCCCCAATAGAAAACATTTGCTTTACAGAAATATTTTGTTTGTCTCACGGACTAGGCACCCAACAAGGACGATTTAGCAGGATCTGGAAGGAAGAATAAGCTTAATTAAAGACCCAGAGTTCTCTCAATTCCACTAAATCCAAACATGGCCAAACCATTTTAACAATTGGAAATCATCTTTAAAAATAAAATTGAGAATCATTTTATTGGATCAATTATCATATTTTATTAAAAGGATTACTCTATCACATATACCTTATGTTTATGTAAAAAAGAAGCACACCTTTTTATTCCCTATTACTATATGGAATCAACAAGATTTACTGCATTTTGGCCTTCTTTTGGCCTTAATTAAGCATATACTTAAATACATTGATGAATACGAATGGAAACATGCTTAAGTGCCTTCCTGAACTGGAGCCTTTTTTGGGAAAGAAAACACAATTGCATTAAGATATTACTACTAGAAATGTACCTTTTAATGCTACCTAATGGCCAGATCCTCCAAGTGCTGAGTATCCTTAACTCCTATTTAAATGTATGAGCATTAAAGAAGCTCAGCAACTCTGGGGTGCTAAATATGCGGTATTGTATAAAAATCATAAGTTCTACATTTCACATTTACTGCTAACAATAAGTGGTTCCACTTCTGAATATTTTTGCACAATCATCTCACAGTGTGACAATACTAAACAAGCTCTCCAAACAATTTACATAATTCTCATTGATTACACAAGTGTAACTGGTTCATTCTGAAATAGAGAGACTACTATGGGTGAAATCCTGACCCTAGTGAAGTCAATTGGAGTTTTACCTTTAACTTCAGGGGAATCAGGATTTCACCCAGTATATTTATGAATAACTTGATTTTGGATAACAAGCATAGTAAATACAGAAAGTAAATATATGCTTCGAAAACATCTTGAGAAACTTACTTGAAACCACCAGTTTGGTGCCCGAGCCAAAGTACTTTATTCCATACTCACATCATTGAAATCCTCTACAAAAACTAATGAATTATCAAGTTATGAATTTCATAAGAATAAAATTCTGAAGTTCATATTTTTCATGCAAAGGTCACAATCTAAAGTAGGCTTGCTGTCAGCCACTTAATTGTGTGAGTATTCAACTGAGTTTATGCACTTTGTGAATTCCTGTGCCTTTTTGCTACCAAAAATGTGTTTTGCTCCTTGACATACATCACTGCATGGCAAATTGAGTGGGGTGAATTCCTGGTCACCACTCGATTCCATTAATTTCATTGGATGAGCAGGATTTAGTCCTGTGATCTCCAATGTGCTTAGATAGGAAGGATGATCTTGTGGTTAAAGAACCAGAGTGGTACTCAGGAGATTTGCCTTTTTTTCTGGCTCTCCCTCTCTGCCCTTGGGCAAATCACAGTCTCTGTGCTTCACTTCACATTTTAACATACTCTTAAAATATAATTTAGAAAATGACATTTGCTAGACAATGTATTATAAATACTGTTATGTACTCAACATTACCTAGCAGTTGTATTATTGATTGTCCTGTTTCTGTAGCTTTAATCCAATAAAGAATTTTATACAGTACACAAAAGGGAAAAGATGCACTTACTGAGAACCTGAAGACTGTTACACCTCAGGCAATTTTCCTTCGTTAATCATCATACACTGATATAGTCCTAACCATAACAAACTTTTTAATAATCTCACACCTGCTAAATTGAAACCTGTGCTGTGAATATTACGCTTGCTGGCATTTGGACTCTTTCAATGGAGTTGCACGAGAGATGAACTTGGGCCAATATTTTAAATGTAAAGCTCTCCATTTCCTTCCTTCCTGATTCTTAACAGCTATTCATTAAATATTCCAGACTTTTACTCTTGTATTCACTTTACTCATTTGGATCATATATTGCCCTCCGTGGACCCCTTTGTGTCCTTGGGAGGTCCATACACAGGTCAACAGCAATACACGGATTATGTGCAAATTCCTTTTTTAATATTCATTTATTCGGTACAGTTTTTTTGTCCCTTGATTCTATTTACCAAAAGAAAAACAATCAAGAATAAAAATACTTACCAGAAACAACTAATTTGGTTCCTGTGCCAAAGTACTTGATCCAGCTTGAAGTATCACATTGACTTTTCGTTTTACAATAAGCTGTGGTACTTTACTTATGCTGCTGTGTCCTTGCTCAAATAACCAGGCACTCTAACCAGTAGCTGGGAAAATACTTCTAATTAAGTATTTCCGGTTTCTTGACTGTTTGGAGAATTTAATGAATTCACATTTTTGTCCCCCCATAAAGCTGATACACAAATTCTCATCCCAGTGACTCCATTTGCATGTCCTTGCAGCTTTTCTGTTAACGAGTCCTCACTCCTTAAAATGGAAACTAGATGATGGCTTCTATTTGATTTTAATGTTGTAAATAGACTGTTGGATCAGACGGTTCTCAAACATTTTCATATTAAAAGAGAGATTATCTCATGGACTACAACCCCTCTCACATTCCCAATAGTATTGACTACCTCCTCCTCCTTCCATCCGCAATCACATCACATCTCTGTAGCAATTGCTTACATTGAAAAATGATACCTGGAAAGTATTTCATTCTTAGCTGTATTACTGAAATTGAATAGATGGTAATGAGGAGGAACCAGCATTATGTGATCAGCCAGCTCTCCAGAGACTAGCACAAAGAGCTCCATAGACTGCAGCTGGGACCTTGTACCCTAGATACTTATTCTGCTGTATGTTGGGATTGTTGTAGTTTGTGGGTTACCAATTTACTGGTATCTTTTCACATGGCTGCTGGGGAGGAGAAAAATATTTTCCTCTACATACACAGACGTTTTAAAACAAACAGAGATAACATCTGAGAAAGCCCACCTCATTACAGACAAAAGGTGTGGATGAGAATCTAGCAATTGTAAGGGAACTAACCAGAGTATTTGATCACTCTCAGAGACACAGACACCGCAAATCCCACCTCACTCACCTGCAGAATAATTCTGGGAAATAACTGACAGGGGGTAAGAAACATTGAAAAGGAACATACAGAGAGAGATTCCTCCCAGATGTACAGGTGGTTGTGTCAAATATTAAACACTTTTTGAATGAATGCTGAGTACAGCTTTATGTTCTGGTTCATTTCAAAACATTTGTGACTTTGAAAATCTGCCCTTTATTTACCCAAAATTTGTATATAAAAGACACTGTGATAGTGAGAGGAAGGGTACATCTACACTGCACTAAAAGCCCTGCGGCATGACCACCACTGGCCCAAATCTCCTGATTCTGACTTGCAGGGCTGGGGTGGTGCGGCTAAAAATTGCAGTGTAGATGTTTAGGCTTTAGCTGGAGCGCAAGCGCTGAAACCCAGTGACGGAGGTGGTCTAAGAGCCCAGGCTTCAGTCAGAGCCTGAATGTCTACACTGTTTTTAGCACCAAAGCCTGAGCCACATGAGCCCAAGTCAATTGACCCAGGCTTGGTGCCACAGAATTTTTATTACAGTGTAGATGTACCTGACTGGAAGGGTATTAAAGATTCCACAATCGTTTTAATAAGGCCTCTCTTTAAATATCATTAGAATATTTTATCAGGAGATAAATTTGCCCTGAACCAACTGTATATACTATTTAAGAATCTTGATTAACACCTTTAAAAAGAGAGTCAGAAAAGTAATTTTTAAGCCTTTTCCACACTAAGGAACTGAACCATTTTGAAATGTTTTTTTTTAATCAATTATTCACCTTAAAATGATATCAGAACATACAAGATATGTTCTATTGCAGACCCAGGCAATACAACTTTGGGGAAACTATTGCTGAACACCATTTTGGGATATTACAGTAAATACATTAACATGTATCTCTCAGTGACAAATATCAATTACGAAATTAGCAAGGATGATGCATCCTAAAATGCGTTGGTCATGTATTTGGTAAATGTAATGGAGTGTTATGCATAATGCTCAACACTTCTGAAAATTAAGTCACTTAAATGCCCCAATAAGTATTTAGGAACCTAACTTTAGCTAACCACTTCTGAAAATCTTGATTATGAAGCATTAATAATAATGGAGCTCTCAAGAGAACGCAATTATCAAATCTTTGCTGAGGAATAGAGGGATTGTTACTGTTTGTGTCAAAATCCTGGAGTGGATTAGCAAAGTGCCAATTAGTGAATTTCTGCTGTATCTCCTGAGTTATTTTTAAATAATTCTGCCACAGTATTCATTTTGTCACTCTAGGAATAGAGTTGGTCAAAAAAAAAAAACCTGCAAAAAAATCAATTTTTTGTCACTTCATAACATTTTTTAAAATTGCTGCCTGCTATAAATTGGATAAAAGAATCAAAATATTTTTATTAAAAGTCTGAACTAGAAATGATAAAAATATTATTTGATCCCTGAGTTTGTTAAGTGCATGAAATAATAAATACTGAACTGGTCCCAAAAAGACTCCCCTACTAAAATCACTATCTGTCTGCTCATTTCATATGGCTGACGGTAAATGATACATTTTTTTAAACAGTATATTGAATTTACTAGTTATCACAAGAAGTGAGCAGGTTCAAAACACATTTAGTACCGTTAATCTCCGTCTCCTGTTTGTCACTGTGGGATACTACCAAGAGAATAAGGTTCCCAACCCAGCTAACTGCCAAAGAAGTATTTTCTACAGAACGAGGCAACATTCTCATGTTATAAATGTGCATCACAAAGAAGAAACAGAAGGTTGTTGATATTTCAGTAGTGTTGAAGGTTCCCAAATGGGCATCAGGTATCATGTCATTCTCTGTTTGTTCCAACACTTATATAGAGGTGAAAAATTAGAGGCCATTTAACAAAATAGTTGGCCTATACTCCACAAAATATATTACTCACTCAAGTCTTGTATGTATTCAAAAAATCTTTACATAGCTTCCTGCCCGGTGATGCTGTGCTTTGCAAAAACTAATGATTATTTCTGACATTTCTCTCTAGATGTTTTTTAGAAATTAGAGTCATATTTACATGTTGACACTTTTGTAAGTACATGTAGTATTTTGTATTTGCACATGGTTAGATGGGTGTCTATCCAATATAAAATCTGAATTTTGTACATATATAAGCAGCATGTGTATTTGCATAAGTGGATTTGCAGCTGCATGAGCAAAATCAGTTTTAAATTTGTCACCTAATTTTATGCCTGATCTAAAACCCCTTAAGGCCAATGGGATTTTCTCCCTTGGCATCAATGGGCTTTGGATAAGACACTTTAAGAAGATCAGTCCCAACCTAACTTTTCAAAACACCTTGCTTGTCTAATTTATTTAAGTAGAATTTTTAACAAGGAAGGTGTGTTGTAAAAGAATATATGTGATATATTCTTATTACTTTAAGTATCTCTTCTCTTTTTTAAGATGGCAGTTGACTTTGGGCCCTTTGGCTTCACTCTTTGCTCAAAAGAAATTCCTATTAATTTCAATGGGAGGTTTTCTAAAGGGAGGATTCCAGGGCTAAGTTGTAAGTGACTCACTGCTAACTAATTTTTGTGTGTGTTTGCAATCTGCATGCCACTTATTAAAAAATAAGTAAATGGTCCAGCAAAGTGCCAAATGCTCCTCTGAAGTTCTGAATGCTTCTTATTTCCCATTGAAACCAACAGACATTGAGGGTGCTCAGCACCTGGTATTATTTACATCCAAAAGAGAAAAGGATCGTTACGACATTTCTCTGTTGCTAGCCAGTGTCTTATGATTTCATTAATATTAGTGTTGTTAATAAATTATTGCCAGTGTACATTCTTGCATTGAGATCAATTATTGAGCTAATTTGATAGATTATGCCATTAAACATTTAAAATAGTTTCTTTAAAAACTTACTAGTTACGACAAGTTTTGTGCCAGTTCCAAAGATTTTCACAGCTCCAACAGTGTTGCAACTTACTACAAAATCTGCCCAAGACATGTCTATTCAGAGGAATCAGACCTGAACAAATATTTCTAAATAGGCACAACTGAGAGCCAGTTAGTTCAAGCAAAGAAATGGTGGAATTTTCAATGTATTTTTCAGGGTGAGCTTACATTGGTCTTTTCAAATACTGTATATTAATATTAATTTGGTAGCTTTTAAATTCTGTTTAACAGAAAATCATTCATCTCAGTGACAGAGAGGATCTGGTTGACAGTGGAAACGTAATGTTGGACTTGTACTATTTTCTCTTGCTTAGTGGATTGAAATGGCTATTTCAGTTAAATTCTGCTGGATGCTCAGTGGTCGAATGGGTGCATTTTTAAAATACCAATATAAATAAAGACATAATTAGACAAAAATACTAATTTTACATTATACTGTGACCTATTCCCTTTTCTCAAGATGCTTCATGACATTTTTCCACCCACCAAACACTATTTTGAATGGTTTCCTGAATGGTTTCACATGTAAAGCTATCTAATACAATTTTGCTTTCCTGTGCAGTATAATTAAAAGGAATCGTAACAGGCCAGCAGGCTTTGGGATTGGTTGTATTCCTATTGAAGTCTCAATGACAAAGTAGAGAGATACTTTGAGATGCATATTTTAGCTACCTAAAACTAACCGGTTCTATTGACAATTATGAAACAAGGGCCAAATCGTAGTTCGACTTTCTATAGCACGTGTTGTGTAGAGTCTCGCTGATATAGACAGGCTAAAAAATATGTGGGGCCAAATTCTCGACACAGCAGAGATAGAGTTGTACTGATGTAACCAGAGGATAATTTAATTCAGATAGAATATCTTCCTTCATATTGCTTGTGTTTGAGAACAATCACTCATTTAATTGTTGCATAATTTGGAAAATTCCTTATGACAACAGTATTTCAATGTGTCAGGGAAGAAACACTCTCTCCCATGCAGTGTGACTAAATTTGTCAAGAACTGACAGGGACTCTGATCGTGAAGTATCGAGGAGCCTCAACTCCCATCAGAGTCAATGGAAGACCAGAAGCTTTCAGCACTGGGCTCACAATGCATGTTACAGGCTCAATACTATGCTTATTAAAAATATGGGAAATTTTGATGCTGAATCAGGCCCTTTTATTCCTGCACCCCTCCACTCTTATGTGAAGGCATTTATGTTTTAGTATGAATTTGAATTGATTTTGTGCAATAGAAAATTACAATACTAATCTAAAATGCTCATGTCAGTAATGAAATATACAATATTCACAAATCTTGGCTCTCTTGGTTCCAGTGCACATCCTTTCTCCCAGACCTACGCTCTTAACAAAAGGGAAAAAAAATTAGGATGAAATCCGGGCTCCATCCAAGTCAATGTCAAAACTCCCATTGACATCAATGGGGCTGAGATTTCATCCCTAACATCTTACAACTCCTGACTAATACATACTTGTGATACGAGAGGATAAATCCTGGTCACCGCACTAAGGAGAGTAAAGGGGGTTTCTCTAGGAGAGCTACATGATGGACGGGAAGATGAAATCTTTCCCCCAACCTAGCTAGTGCATCATAGGTTGTGAGCTTTAATAATCTCCATACAGTTGCCCCCACACTGAGCATGGATTTTGACCAGTTGATCTCCCTAGTCACAGACCCACTGGCCATTCCATGCCCTCACCACTCCCCTACCCCTGATCCCCGATGTTCTTTGGTGCACAGGGGTCCCCTAGAATTGCCGTTTTGGCTTGCCCCCCGCACTGGATGGAACTGTGGATGTTTTCCTGGTCCGGGGCATTGACCCCAACACAGGAGAACAACCCAGCTTTGACACAGGGTGATCAAAAAACATTCTATGTTAATAATTAATAGTCAATGTGATCACTAATCCATTTTACTTTGAATTCTGTACATTAACCTCACATTTAGATAGTAAAGACATTCATTCTTCTACTGTAGATTGCATATCACGTTTCCATTGTCTGTTATCCTTTTTGAATAAATTGTGCTTGGCAGTTGCTAAATTTATATTATAACAAGTAATTTTTTCTCTATGCTACTATAGAACTTACTTGAAACAACGAGCTTTGTGCCAGAGCCGAAGACTTTGATATCATTGTTCTCACTGTGTTCACATGCTTTGTAAAAACTCCTGGGCCAGATATTTAGCTGCTGGAAATCAAAGGAGCTCCACTGAGGATCTGGCCCATATAGCTTCCATGTGGTCCAATATAGATTCATATTATTCAATGTGCAATTGTGAACAGAAGTTGAAAGAATCACTTTAATATACTAGACTTCTGATTTAAATGGCTTTTCCTTACAAAATGGCAAATGCTTGATCCTGTATTCCTCTGACATCAAAACTCCAATAGACAGCATTGGATGTTTGGAGTACTTTAGGAGTGGACATACAAAATAAGTCAAAAACTTCAAATGCATTCTACCTACCAAAGGCTTAGGATTTCCTTGGACTGGGATCCCTCAGCATCACTTGAAATTTCCATTTTTCTTTTAAAGTGAATGTAGTACTTGTGAAAGGTGCCAAATTGACAGCACTGGAAACTACTATATTGAAAATCCTGCTCTCACTTACACTGGTGTAAATCTGGAGTAACTCCATTTTAAATGAATGGAGGGAAGTCAGTTTAAAAAGAGGCATGACGAGTGTGAGAGCAAAATCAGGACTGCTCACTATATATGACTTTACAAGCAATTTCTGCTTGTTCAATATACTTGTGAATAATGTTGTCCCTGCTAAGAAGTACGCTTACACAACATAGGTAAAATCCTGGCCCAAAAGTCATTGCCATTGAGTTCTGTGGAGTCGGGATTTCACCTCATCTTCTTAGAACAGAAAAGCCCCGACTCTCATAATTCTGTAGTCAACTTTAGCCCTGGCACAAACAGCCACAATTTCTTTTGATTTTATTTAGAATTGTGCCAAGGGCTGAATTTCTCCATGATCTTAGGGTTATTTTTTTCTTAGGAGGAATTTACTTACCCAATATTTAATATTTCTCTTTGAGAAGATATTTTGTTATTAAAACATTTTATTGTATCCTACAGTTTTAATACACTAATAAATCAAGTGAGCAATCTTAGCTCTTCATGCTGTAATAAACAATCTGCACATATTACAGACTTGCTTCTCCATTCCTTACACAGTCAAAACACCTGGTAAATCTATGGGAGTTTTGTCCATAGAATATTCACTTACAGCAACATGCTGACCCTGATCTGATATGCTTAGAATTAATTATGATAGCGTATTCATTTTAGTTGGCAGCATTACAAAAATTTACTTTTAGTTGAGAGCTATAGGAGTATTGAGGTAAACTTGATTGTGAATTAAGGGTTAAAATAGACTGACCGTTCTAGATGGTTTACATAATTGTGCAGATAATGATTCTGAGAGAGTAAGGACCTGATTTTCCATTGTGCTGTGTTTGTGCAGTCAGGTATACCAATGCAAACTAGGTGTAACATGCAACTTAATCAAAATGGTAGCATTTCCCATTGACTTTTCATGAGCGTAAATGGCTCCCAAGAGCCAGGCAAAGAAGACTCAGGCCCCAAGTATATATTGTTAAACACTATTAAGAACACTTGCAAGTGTCAGTTTGCCTGCAATGCCAAGGTACTTCACACAAGACGACAATCTCTAGGGCCAAATTCTTTCACTTACACTGATAGCTGCAAGAATTCAGCTATGAAGTTGCTGACTACTTTAGAGATTACTTCTTTTGTTTTAATTGAAATGCATAACATTACTTATTTCACAGTTGTTTAATTTTATGCATGTTTATGAATTTTAGTGAAAGAATTTGGGTAATATCAAAGTTAACATAAATTTTTGTCTCTGGACCAAGGACCAGCCTGCTTACGGCGGCACATCCTCTGAAAAATGTCATTAAACAGCTGATCTTTAGAAATTTTCATTAACTTGAAAAAAATCTACTTTAAATCTATCAGTAAATATTGCAGGTTTGCTCTGGGATTCAAAAGTTGATGTATTTGGGATCAGATCCTACGAGGTGGTAACAACCCTGACTTGCACTGAAGTCTACAGGAATTGTCAGTTTTCAGCACCTCACAGTAAGTGCTCAGTATTTCAGAAGATCGAGCTTACAATTGTTGACCTAACCTGTGATAAAAAGCTTTTCTATGATCACAATAAGCCTCTTTATCTTTGCATTACTGTAATTACCACATAACTTACCTGTTACAATGAGCTTGGTACCGGAGCCAAATACTTTGAAGTAGTAGCCACTAGAAGTATCACAGTGAGCAAATCCTTTACAAAATACTGTACAGATCTAGTATCAGTATATTGATGAACCAGAAGTTGTTGCTTTAAAAAAAATCTGATTTGCTATTTAAATTGCTTTCTGGCCTTGCAATAAAATAGTAAAAAGGGAGAATGCATGTAAAATAATGTGAAAATGGTGGGGAAGATTTTCAAAGGGGCAAAAGACACTTAGAACATCTAACTATCATTCCTGGACACCTGCGTGCCATTGAAATTCTGTCCCTAAAATTAATCTGATTCAATATGGTTTACATTAGATGTTTCTAATAATTTGTGGAAAGAAACAAATTGCTTTTTAAATTAGGGTCCACAGGCTGAGGTTATAAAATTAAGCCTGAGTGCCGGGGGGAGGGCGGCGAGCCCGGCCGTGGCCCCGCTCTCCCCGGAGCCGGAGCGCCGCGCCGCCCCCCTCCAGGTGCCGCCCCAAGCACAAGCTTGGTGGGCTGGTGCCTGGAGCCGGCCCTGGTAACTGGTTTGTTCTGAATTAGAGAGACTATCATGGGTGAAATCCTAACCCCATTGAAATCAATTGGAGTTTTGCCTTTTACTTCAGTGGAATCAGGATTTTACCTTATATACTTATGATTAGCTTGATTTTGTCCTGGATAACAAATATAGTAAATGCCCAGAGTGAATATATGCTTTGAAAACATTTTGAGAAACTTACTTGAAATCACCAGTTTGGTGCCCGAGCCAAAGTACTTTACTATTCCATACTCACATCATTGAAATCCTCTACAAAAACTAATGAATGATCAAGTTATGAATTTAATCAGACCAAAAATTCTGAAGTTCATATTTTAAATACAAAATCCACAATCTGAACAAGACTTGCTATCGGCCACTTAATGGTGTGAGTACTAAACCATGTTTATGTGCCTTTTTGCTACCAAAAATATTTTTTGCTCCTTCACATACGTCAGTGCATGGCAAATAGAGTGGAGTGAATTGCTGGTAAGCAAGCAGTTCCATTAATTTTAGTGGATGAGCAGGATTTAATCCTACAATCTGCAATGTGCCTAGATAGGAAGGATGGTCCTGTGGTTAAAGCACCAGAGTGGGAGTGAGGAGATTTGTCTTTGTTTCTGGCTTTCCCTGTGTGACCTTGGGCAAATCACAACCTCTGTGCTTCACTTCACGTTTTAACGTGTTCTTAAAATATGACATTTGCTAGACAATGCATTATAAATACTGTTATGTAGTCAACATTAACTAGCACTTATATTATTGATTCAACCATTTCTGTAGCTTTAATCCGATAAAGAACATTATACACAAAAGGGAAAAGGTACTTCCAGTAAAAACACTTACTGAGAACCTAAAGACTGTTGCACCTCAGGCAATGTTCCTTCATTAATCAACATACACTGATATAGCACTGACAATAACAAACTCACACTTGCTAAATTGAAACCTGTGCTGTGAATTTTACACTTGCTGACATTTGGACTCTTTCAATCGAGTTGCCCAAGAGATGAAGTTGGCCCAATATTTTAAATATAAAACTCTCAATTTCCCTCCTTCCTGATTCTTAACAGCTATTCAGCAAATATTCCAGACTTTTACACTTGTACTCACTTTACTCATTAGGTCCATATACTCCCCTCAGTCAATGCATTGGTGTCCTTGGCAGTTCCACATTCAGATCAAGAGCAATACACGGTTCATGTGCAAATTCCGTTTTTTATATTCAATTATTCGGTCCAATTTTTTTGTCCTTTGTTTTTCTTTTGGTAAATAGAATCAATTAAGAATAAAAATACTTACCGGAAACAAAGAGTTTGGTTCCTGTGCCAAAGTACTTGATCCAACTTGAAGTATCACGTTAACTTTTTGTTTTAATAAGCTGCTGTACTTTACTTATGCTGCTGTGTCCTTACTCATATAACTAGCCACTCTAACCAGTAGCTGGAAAAATACTTCTAATGGAGTATTTCTGGTTTCTTGACTGTTTGGAGAAATTAACAAATTCACATTTTTGTGCCCTCATATACTGATACATAAATTCTCTCCCCAGTGATTCTATTTGCATGTCCTTGCAACTTTTCTGTTAACGAATCCTCATTCATTAAAATGGAAACTAGATGATGGCTTCTATTGATTTTAATGTTCTGAATAGACTGTTGGATCAGACGGTTCTCAAACATTTTTATCTTGTGGTCCATATATGAAAAGAGAGATTGTCTCATGGACTACAACCCCCCTCCCATTCCCAATAGCATTGACCAACTCCTCCTCCTTCTCCAATCTGCAATCACATCACATCTCTGTACCAATTGCTTACATGGAAAAATAATACCTGGAAAGAATTTCATTCTTAGCTGTATTAGTGTAATTTAATAGATGGTAATGAGGAGGAACCAGCATTATGTGATCAGACACCTCTTTAGCGACTAGAACAAAGAGCTCCATTGGCTGCAGTGGGACCCTGTACCCTAGATGTATATTTTGCTGTATGTTGGGATTGTTGTAGTTTGAGTGTTACCAATTTACTGGTATCTTTTTAAATGGCTGATGGGGAGGGGAAAAATATTTTCCTCTGCATACACAGACATTTTAAAACAGAACAGAGATAACATCTGAGAAAGCCCACCTCATTTCAGACAAGGTGTGGATGAGAATCTAGCAGTTGGAAGGGAACTAAGCAGAGTATTTGATCTCTGTCACAGACACAGCCACCCCCACCTCACTCATCTGCAGAATAATTCTGGGAAATAACTGACAATGGGTAAGAAAATTTGAAAAGGAACATAGAGAGAGAGGTTCCTCCAAAATGTATAGGTGGTTGTGTCAAAGGGCTTGTCTACTACCCAAGAGTTTATTAGGAATATCTCCCAGCATTGCAATAGTGCTGGTGAATCTTCACTGGTGAGCACTAGGAGAACCTGTGTAGTGAGGGCAATAGCATTCACTAGCATGTTACCACCATGTCTTCTAGACCTGCTCTGAGCAGGATTAAGTAACTGTAGTGAATGACGACTCACTGGCATGGTGCCTCCCGCTGGTCATCTTGGGAATTAGCTGTTCACCAGCTCCGGAGCGCTCTCTGCTGGCCGATGTCTCGCTTGTCTCAGGCCCCGTGTCCCTCCCAGACTCCAGTGCCTTTTACCTTTGGGTTCTGCTCCCAGCAGTAACCCACAGTCTGGGTCTCCCCTCCCAGGGAACCCCCCCTCTATCCCCACTTTGCCTCAGAGGCTACTGACAGCCATCCTGTACCCCCCTCACTGGGGCAAATTGCAGTCTGTAAAGGCCACTCATCATTGGCAAGGGTTTAGGACTTGCTGCCTTTGCCTATCCCCAGGCTGCACCTTTGTAGCCCCGGTACCTGTGTAGCCCTTCACCAGGGCCTGCAGCCTGGGGGTTTTCCAAGCTGGAGCTCCCCAGCTCCTCTGGCATTCCCCCAGCTCCTCTGGCCTTCTCCCAGCCCTGCTCCACTCTAGGTACCCTGCTCAGCTTCCAGGCAGCCTGGTCCTTCTCTCTCTACAGCTAGAGAGAGACTCTCTCAGCACCTGCCGCACAGCCCTTTTATAGGGCCAGCTGTGGCCTGACTGGGATGTGGCCCCAGCTGCGGCTGCTTCCCCAATCAGGCTAGCCTTTCAGAGCTGCAGCCCTCTCCAGGGCTGCTTTTAACCCCTGTTTTTCAGGAGTGAGGCAGCTGCCCCACTACAGTGACACCGTCATATAAACACCAGCACTAGCACTGCTGCACTTGGTGTCCTCGGTGGGGCTGTACTGATATTAGTGCAACAACAGGAGGTTTCACAAAATAAACCCATTGTCGCCCCTCTACCTAGCAAATATACCAAGTCATCGTCATACATTATATAACACGGTAATTGTAATATGATTTGGTCCTGCCAGTATGGAGAGAGCAAAACTGAATTTAGCCATCATGCATAATAACTTGCACTGGTGTTGCACTTTCCATCCAAGAATGTCAATGTACTTTAATGCATTAAGCTTCAATGTCTATGTGAGGCAGGTATTATTCACATCTGGAAAAACTGAAACCCAGAGAGGATAAGTGACTTGCTCATGCAAGAAAGGGTGCGGAGATGCAGGGGGAGAGACTTGGGAGAAAGAGGAGGAGCAGGGGGCGGGGTCACAGTCCCGGTGCTGGTCACCCCCCACTTCTACACAGGTTCCAGCACCCCTGGGAGGGCCCCAGATCGGTCAGGGCACTGTGCCCGGGTCCGATGGGGCCCATGTGTTAATCCACTACTGAGTAGAGCGGAAGAATTACATCTCATGTTTTGCTTACCACACGCCTGCTAATACACCCAAGAATGACGTTCACTTTTCTTGCAACAGTGTTACATTGTTGACTCGTTTTTAACTTGAGATTCACTATGACCCCCAGATCCCTTTCCTTCTTAGGCAGTTATTTCCCATTTTGTATGTGTGCAGTTGATTGTTCCTTCCTAAGTGAAGTACTTTGCATTTGTCTTTATTGAATTTCATCCTATTTACTTCAGACCATGTTTCCAGTTTGTCCAGATCATTTTGAATTTTAATCCTATCCTCCAAAGCACTTGCAACAGCAGGAAGGGAAGCTGTTTAACCTCATTCCTTTTGTAGCAGCTTAGATAACCCTGGCTCATACCAACTTAGATCACCCTAATGCATCACCACTCAGACACTTCAGTGATGAGCGATAAATAACAATATAAAATAGGACATGGAAGGCTATAGACTACCAATGGTTTCTGTGATAGGTTGTAAGAACTGGTCAAAATCTCCCCACTTCTAGAATCCAGGAGAGTGAATAAAAGAAAATAGAAGAAGGTTTATTAGATGACAGGAACACAGTCCAAAACAGAGTTTGTAGGTACAGAAACCGGACACCTAAGTCAGGTCCATCTTGGAGCTGGGAAGGCCAGATCCCGGGACTGGAGGTAATGGGTGGTGGATAGGACTAGAAGGAGCGGAATGGGAGGCATATTGGTATGTATAGGCATGGGGGAGGATATAGCATGTGGGGGAGGATAGGAGCAGAAAGGGATGGGGCAGGAGATGGATATGTGGGAGGATAGGAGCAGAAGGGGAGGGGTGGATATGAGAGTGGGGGAGAGAGACAGGGTTGGGGAGGAGGGAGGAGGCATGGTCTAGCACTTAGTGCTAGCCTGGGACTTGGGAGACCAGACTTTAATTCTCTCTTCTGCCACAGATTTTCAATGTGGCTTTGGGCAAATTACTTAGTCTCTACAAACCTCAGTACCCCATCTGTAATATGGGCATAATAGTACTTCCTTATCTCACAGTGGTGTTGTGTGGATAAATGCACTAGAGATTGTGAGGCGTTCAGATACTATTGTGGTAAAAGCCATATAAATATGTTACATGGTTGGGTGCAGGGGATGAAACAAACGGGTCTCTGACCACGAGAGAACCCTCCCTTGCAGTTCCTAGAATTGATTTCCTTTAAATAAATAAACTGGACAGAAATCTGCAATGCTGAATTTTACTTAAAATACATTAATCTTTCAATTAAAAAGCCTGTTTTTGTTTTATAAAGCAAATAAATGTATTTAGTAGAAATGAAATGACAAATCATTGTAAGTTACAGATTAGGACTCCACCCCTGCAAATATTTATGGGACGAGTTTTCCCATTGACTTCACTGAATGCAGTTGGCCTAAACACATCCAAAAAGTGTTTTTGCAGGATAAGAGCCTGAGAGACTGATTCTGCACTACTTTGTGATGTAAAATTCCCATCGAGGAGTGTAGCCTCAGCCCTTGAAGTTCCACAGTTACAAAGTTAAAATAATAAAATAGGAAAAATGGTCACATATAAAACTGTTTGCTCTCAAGCAGAAGAAGACACCTGTGCTAATTAGAAAATTAACCAACAAAATCAAATTGAAATGCATGTCTTAGAGCAAGGTGTTTCATATGAGCAGGCTTATAGCAAAGCAAAGTAAATTTGAAAAAATTAACCAACAAAATCAAATTGAAATGCATGTCTTAATATTTAGAGCAAGGTGTTTCAAAGAGGGTGACCGGATGTCCTGATTTGATAGGGACAGTCCCGATATTTGGGGATTTTTCCTTGTATAGACGCCTGTTCCCCACCATCCCTGTCTCGATTTTTCACACTTGCTATCTGGTCACCCTAGTTTCATATGAACAGGCTTACAGCAAAGCAAAGTAAATTTCAGACAGAAATGCTGACTTCGGAAGGTGTACGGAGAAGTTTAAGGTTTCTTTCCCTGGTGCTTGATTGAACTTTGCATTCTGAACACGAAGAAAAGTGTACGATGACGTAGTACATGGTGCTTTTCAGGAGAAGGACAATGTACAATGTATATTAAAGAGGCTGTCCTGTGCATGAAACTGTCTGTAATATCTACACAAAATACAACAACAACAACAAGTGGTTAATTCTATAGCCGCAAAGAAAAATAAATATAAAACCATGTATGATAGTGCAAGGTATACATGGTATTTGATTGCAGTAATTATACCACCTAATCAGACTATGCATAAATCAATATTTGATTGTGTCCTCTAAACAGGTCTACATTCTGCTCATACCTTCCCATCCAGCTGAGCTGAGAGAAACAAAGAGGCACTCTCAGTGCTGGTATCTCTGGGGTCTGCTAAGGAGTAAGCAGAATGCTAGTGCTTCTTATAATAGGCTGTTGCTATGATTTTAGGCCAAAATTTTCAGACCTTGGTGCCTAAGTTTGTTATCCAATCTGAATCTGTGTCCAAGCAGCTGATCAATGAAGTGATCTGATTTTCAGAAGTACTGAAATTACACTGAAATCAGTTGGATATTCAAGCTTTCAGCACCTTTATGCACCATTTGAAAATTCTGGCTTTGAATACTTTTTATAAATGTTAGATTAAGGAACAGTGGCACATGCAGGTTAAAGAACAATGACCCATGTGGCATGTTAACAAAGCACAACAAATACCACCAAACATGTATTTCAGCAGGACTTCTAGAATGTTTAATCTGAGCTGCCCATGGCCATTAGGTTTTGGACCCTTTTGGTAACGCACAGCAGATGTTAACGTACAGAGACAGATGCCGACTTTCTTCTTTCCGGGTGGGTGCTCCACCCCACTCCACTCCTTCCCCTAAGGTCCCACCCTTGCTCTGCCTCTTCTCGTCTCTGCTCTGCCCCCTTCCCTGTGGCCCTGCACCTGCTCCACCTCTTCCCACCCATGCTCTGCTCCCTGCCCCTAACGTGCCCTGCCCTCGCTCCACCTCTCCCCCCCTGCTCCGGCGCCTCCCCCCAGTGCCTCCCACCTGGTGCCAAGAAGCTGATTGGCATGTGGCTGGTGGGTATTCAGCACCCACTATTTTTCTTCCATGGGTGCTCCAGCCCCAGAGCACCCACAGAGTTGGGGCCTGTGCTTACAGCAGTGTTCCACATCTACAGTAATTATGTTTGGACCTTTTAGAAAGAGAGAATATTTTCAGTTTTGTCTTAACCATATCAAGTAGTGCTTAATTCTTAACTGTATTGTATAGAAAATGAGAATTGGGACACAATTACCTGTGGAAAGTGTGGTGCTGTTTTCAAGTTTTAGGCTACAACCTCCTGTGGTTTGAGACACTACAGGTTTGTCTGAAAGGATAGAAGCATAACCTGTAAAGTGGGCTTTAATTGTCAAATGGGATTTTGTTGAAAATTAAGGCAAACTTTTCCAAATAGACGTTCAAAGAGAAAGATGGTAAAAGTATTATAGCTACAGCGACTCAAATATGGAAAGTTCATATTTTAAAAAATGAGCATTTAGATTCCATCCACAGAAAAAATGTTCAGCAGCACATAATAGATGTGCAAAACTAAGTAGAGATAAAACTGGGAAAAATGCCTACGCTCAGGCAGTGCAGAGCCCTGTGCCTGTAATGAGCTCACTTGAAGTCTTTGGCATTTGCATGGGTGCCGGTGTCTGGACTAGCAGATCTGATTGCAGGGTCTGGACGTTGGCCCTTCTGTGTATGCAAGTTTCTGTTCATGTAAAACCAGATACATTTTGTCCCACCAAATTGCCCCTTTGCAATATGTATGTATGCTCGGCAGATAAAAACCTGGCCGCCTGATTTTGTCTCTAGCTTCAGGGAGCCTGAGACTGTTGGCATTCATGGTAGTGGTAATGTTGTTTAATAGCTGTAGAAGACACAGAAGAAAATAGTCCTGATGATGAGACAGTCTAAAGCCCATCTCTTAGGTATTTTTGATGTGCATGAGGGGGATGGTCAATAAACCCCTTTTTTCCATTGCATTTGAAAGAGATAAATTTGTATCTGCTGTTATTAATTTATTGTATCTCAGATAAGAACCAAACAGAAATTACTTCTCTGAAGCTCTTTTCTCTTGCATTATCTTTTTGATTTTGTTTTGTGTAATTCTTCTGGTCTGTTTTAATAAGCTAGGTGCTGTGTGTGTTATTACGTTTGTTGCAGTATATAGCACTTGTTCAAAACCAAACACTCTACCCCAGGTCTCTGGCGGGTGTAAATCTACAGAGCTCCATTGACTTCAGTGGAGTTACATTGATTTANCGATCCTCATGCTCCAGCACTAATTAGTTCAACATTTGGGGCTCAATCTTACATTCCATATGCCCCATAAGCACCCAGGAATTCAGGATTGGGCTTGAACAGTAGGTTTACCAAATGATTTACTCACTCAAATCTTGCATGTATTCAAAAAATCTTTACATAGCTTCCTGCCCAGTGATGTTGTGCTTTGCAAAAACTAATGATTATTTCTGGCATTTATCATTAGATGTTTTTAGAAATTGGAGTCACATTTATATGTTGACACTTCTGCAAGCCCATGTAGTATTTTGTATTTGCACATGGTTAGATGGGTGTCTAGCCAATATAAAATCTGAATTTTGTATATATATGAGCAGCATGCGTGTTTGCATAAGTGGATGTGCAGCTGCATGAGCAAAATCAGTTTTAAATTTGTCACCTCATTTTATGCCTGATCTAAAACCCCTTAAGACCAATTGGATTTTTTCATTTGGCTACAATGGGCTTTGCATAAGACACTTTAAGACCTTAATTTCCAAGTCTATTATAGTTTCCAGTGTAGAACTACTTGTTGTTTTGGTAAGTAAATGGTATGCTTGTAATTTTAATTTTGCATTATGTACTTGATCCAGCAAAGTGCTGAATGCTCCTGAGAAGTTCTGATTTCCCATTGAAACAACTGACCTTGAGGGTGCTCAGCACCTGGTATTATTTACATCCAAATGAGAAAAGGATCGTAATGACATTTCTCTGTTGCTAGTAACTGACTTTTGATTTCATTAACATTAGTGTTGTTAATAAATTATTAAACTCAAAATTTTAGCCTGTGTACATTCTTGCATTGAGATAAATTATTGAGCTTAATTTGATAGATTTTGCCATTATGAAACATTTAAAATAGTTTGTCTATAAACTTACTAGTTACGACAAGTTTTATGCCAGTTCCAAAGATTTTCACAGTTCCCACCATGTTGAAACTCCCCAAACTCCCCAAGACATTTCTATTCAGAGAGACCAGATTTGAAGAAACATAGCATAAATAGGCACAACTGCGAGCCAGTTATTTCAACCAAAGAAATGGTGGAAATTTCAATGTATTTTTCAGGGTGAGCTTACATTGGTATTGGTATTGGTATTTTCACATACTGTAGTTTGGTAGCTTTTCAATTCTGTTCAAAAGAAAATCATTCATTTCACTGACAGAGAGGATCTGGTTGACGTTTGAGACTTAATGTTGGACTCGTTCTATTTTCTCTTTCCTAGTGGTTTGATGGAAATGGCTACTTCAGTTAAATTCTGCTGGATGCTCAGTGGTTTTGTCCCTGTACTGTCAGATTGGTCGAATGGGTGCATTTTTAAAATACCAACATAAATAAACATATAATTAGAAAAAAAATACTCATTTTACAGTACACTGTGACCTATCCCTTTTTCTGAAGATGTTTCATGACATCTTTCCACCCATTAAACACTATTTTGAATGGTTTCCTGAATGGTTTCAAATGTAAAACTAATACAATTTTGCTTTCCTGTGCAGTATAATCGTAAAAGTCCAGTAGGCTTGGGGATTGATTATATTCCGAATGAAGTCTCAGTGACAAAGGAGAGAGATATTTTAAGATGCATATTTTAGCAACGTAAATCTAGATGGCTCTGTTGAACATTATGAAAGAAGGCCCAAATCCTAGTTCGACTTTCTATAGCAAATGTTGCATAGAGTCTTTGGCTGATATAGACAGGCTACAAAACATGTTGGGCCAAATTCTCAATACAGCAGAGATAGAGTTGTACTGATGTAACAAGAGAAGCATTTGATTCAGATAGAATATCTTCCTTCATATTGCTTGTGTTTGAGAACAATCACTCATCTAATTATTGCATAATTTGGAAAATTCCTTGTCTTATGAAAATAGTATTTCAATATGTCAGAGAAGAAACCTGACTCTGACTGAGGAGCCTCAACTCCCATCAAAGTCAATGGCAGATCATAAGCTCTCAGGACTGGGCTCACAGTGTATGTTACAGGCTCAATACTATGCTTATTAAAAATATGGGTAATTTGATGCTGAATCAGGCCCTTTTATTCCTGCACCCCTCCACTCTTATGTGATGGCATTTATGTTTTAGTATGAATTTGAACTGATTTTGTGCAATAGAAAATTACAATACTAATCTAAAATGCTCATGTCAGTAATGAAATATACAATATTCACAAATCTTGGCTCTCTTGGTTCCAGTGCACATCCTTTCTCCCAGACCTTCCACCTGTCCCTATGCCCTTAACAAGAGAGAAAAAAAATTAGTATGAAATCCGGGCTCCATCCAAGTCAATGTCAAAATTTCCATTGACATCAACGGGGCTGAGATTTCATCCCTAACCTCTTACATCTCCTGATTAATACATACTTGAAATACGAGAGGCTAAATTCTTGTCACCGCACTAAGCAGAGTAAAGGGGGTTTCTCTAGGAAGCTATATGATGGACCGGAAGATGAAATCTTTCCCCCAACCTAGCTAGAACATCATAGCCCAGGAGCTTTTGTAATATCCATGCAGTTGCCCACTCACTTAGTTGGAGTTTTAACCAGTTGATCTCACAAGTTACAGACCCACTGCCCATTCCATGCCCTCACCACTCCCCTCCCCCTGATCCCAACTGTTCTTTGATGCACAGGGTATCCTAGAATTGCCTCTTTGGCTTGCCCCCCACACAGGATGGAACTATGGATGTTCTCCTGGTCTGGGGTATTGACCCCTACACAAGAGAACAACCCTCTATATCAATAATTGTCAATGTGATCACTCATCTGTTTTACTCTGTACTCTGTATTCTGTACATTATCCTCACATTTAGATAGTAAAGACATTCATTCTACTGTAGATTGCATATCACATTTCAATTGTCTGTTATCCTTTTTGAATAAATTATGCTCGGCAGTTGCTAAATTTATATTATCACAAGTAACTTTTTCTCTATGCTACTATAGAACTTACTTGAAACAATGAGCTTTGTGCCGAAGACTTTGATATAATTGTTCTCACTGTGTTCATGTGCTTTACAAAAACTCCTGGGCCAGATCTTCAGCTGCTGGAAATCAAAGTATGGTTATACAACATGGGTAAAATCCTGGCCCAAAAGTCATTGCTATTGAGTTCTGTGGCGTTGGAATTTTACCTCATGTTCTTTGAACGGAAAAGCCCCGACTATTATAATTCTGGAATCAAATTCAGCACTGGCACAAACAGCCACAATTTCTTTTGATTTTATTTAAAATTGTGCCAGGATCTGAATTTCTCCATGATTTTTGGTGTTTTTCTTTTCTTAGGAGGAACTTACTTAGCCAATATTTGATATCAGGGGTATCCGTGTTAGTCTATATTCACAAAAACAACAAAGAGTGTGGTGGCACCTTAAAGACTAACAGATTTATTTGGGCATAAGCTTTCGTGGGTAAAAACCCACTTCTTCAGATACATGCATCTGAAGAAGTGGGTTTTTTATCCATGAAAGCTTATGCCCAAATAAATCTGCTAGTCTTTAAGGTGCTACCTGATTCCTTGTTGTTTTTGCCAATATTTGATATTTCTCTTTGAGAAGATATTTTGTTACTAAAACATTTTATTGTATCCTACGGGTTTAATATACTAATAAATTAAGTGAGGAATTGTAGGTTTTCATGCAGTAATAAATAATCTATACATATCACAGACATGGTTCTCCATTCCTTACATAGTCAAAACACCTGGTAAATCTATGGGAGTTTTGTCTGTCAAAGAGTGCAGGATCTTATACAGGGAAGACAATTTAGGAAAATTGTCCATTGTAAACTAAAATTCTAACTAAATTGTATCTACATTCTTAATACCATAGATTATTCACTTAACATGCTGATCCTGATCTGATATTTTTAGAATTAATTATGATAGTGTATTAATTTTAATTGGCAGCATTACAACAATTTATCTTTAGTTCAGAGCTATAGGGGTACTAAGGTAAACTTGATTGTGAATTGAGCTTTAAAATAGACTGACTGTTCTAGTTGATTTATATAAATGTGCAGAGCATAATTCTGAGAGAGTAAGGACCTGATTTTCCTTTGTCCTGTGTTTGTGCAGTCTGTTATACCAATGCAAACTGGGTGTAATATGCAACTCAATCAGAATGATAGCATTTCCCATCGACTTTTCGTGACTATAAATGGCTTCTAAGAGCAAGGCAAAGAAGACACAGGCCCCAAGTATATATCGTTAGACACTATTAAGAATATTTGCAAGTGTCAGTTTGCCTGCAATGCCAAGGTACTTCACACAAGATGACAATCTCTAGGGCCAAATTCTTTCACTTACACTGGTGTAACTACAAGTATTCAGATAGGAAGTTGCTGACTACTTCATAGATTGCTTCTTTTGTTTTAATTGAGAAGCATGACGTTACTTATTTTACAGTTTAATTTTATGCATGTTTATGAATTTTAGTGAAAGAATTTGAGTAATATCAAAGCTAAGATAAATTTTTGCAACTGGACCCCGAGGACCTGCATGCGGCACATCCTTTGAAAAATTACATTTAACAGCTGATCTTTAGAAATATTCATCATTAACTTGAAAAAATCTACTTTAAATCTACCAGTAAAAATTGCAGGTTTGTTCTGGAATTAAAAAGTTGATGTGTTTGAGATCAGATCCTATGAGGTGCTGACAGCCCTAAGTTGCACTGAAATCTACTGGAATTCATGGTGTTCAGAACCTCACATTAAGTGCTTAGTACTTCACAAGATCGAGCTTACAATTGTTGACCTTTCCTGTGATAAAAAGATTTTCTATGATCACAATAAGTCTCTTTATCTTTGCATTACTGTAATTACCACATAACTTACCTGTTACAATGAGCTTGGTACCAGAGCCAAATACTATAGCCCCTAGAAGTATCACAGTGAGCAAATCCTTTGCAAAATACTGTACAGATCTAGTATCTTTATATTGATGAACAAGTAGTTGTTGGTTTAAAAAAAAATTGATTTGCTATTTAAATTGCTTTCTGGCCTTGCAATAAAATAGTAAATAAGGAGAGTGCTTGTAAAATAATGTGAAAACTGTGGAGGCGATTTCAAAGGGGCAAAAGACACTTAGACATCTAACTATCATTCCTGGGCACCTACGTGCCATTGAAAATCTGCCCCTAAAATAAATCTGATAAAACATGGTTAAGTTTGGGCATGTCAAATAATTTGTGGAAAGGAACAAATTACTTTTTAAATTAGGGTCCATAGGCTGAGGTTATAAAATTAAGCCTGCATGGTGCCATCATTCCATGATAGTGCTCCTAATGACAACGACAGATTGAGGGTAGAATATAGCTCTTAAATTGGGTATATTCATGAGAAAAAAATTTGGCTAATTTCTGCCATTTGGTGTAATCAGAAATATTCCCTAACAGAAAACATTTGCTCTTCAGAAATATTTGTTTGTCTCACGGACTAGGCACCCAGGAAGACGATTTAGCAGTATCTGGAGGGAAGAATAAGCTTAATTAAAGTCATATAATTCTCTCAATCCCATGAAATCCAAACATGGCTAACACATTTTAACAGTTGGAAATCATCTTTAAAAATAAAATTGAGAATCATATTATTGGATCAATTATTGTATTTTATTAAAAGGATTACTCTATCACATATACCTCGTGTTTACGGAAAAAAGCACACCTCTTTATTCCCCATTACTATATGGAATCAACAAATTTACTGCATTTTGGCCTTGATTTGGCCTTTAATTAAGCACATGTTAAATACGTTGATGAATACGAATGGAAACATGCTTAAGTGCCTTCCTGAACTGTAGCTTTTTTTAGGAAAGAAAACACAATTGCAGTAAGATATTACTAATAGAAATGTACCTTTTAATGCTACCTAATGGCCAGATCATCCAAGCAGTGATCATCCTTACCTCCTATTTAAATGAATGAGCATTAAAGAAGCTCAACAACTCATATGATGGGATGCTAAATATATGGTATTGTAGAAAAAACATAAGTTCAATATTTCACATTTACTGCTAACAATAATTGGTTCCACTTCTGAATATTTTTGCATAATCATCGCACAGTGTGACAATACTAAACAAGCTCTCCAAGCAATTTACATCATTCTCATTGATTACACAAGTCTAACTGGTTCATTCTGAAATAGAGAGACTACTATGGGTGAAATCCTGACCCCAATGAAGTCAATTGGAGTTTTGCCTTTGAGTTCAGTGGAATCAGGATTTCACCCAGTATATTTATGAATAACTTGATTTTGTCCTGGGTAACAAGCATAGTAAATACAGAAAGTAAATATATGCTTTGAAAACATTTTGAGAAGTTTACTTGAAACCACCAAGTTGGTGCCCGAGCCAAAGTACTTTACTCCATACTCACATCATTAAAATCCTCTACAAAAACTAATGAATGATCAAGTTATGAATTTCATCAGACTAAAATTCTAAAGTTCATATTTTAAATACAAAGTCCACAATTTTGAACAAAACTTGCTATCGGCCACTTAATGGTGTGAGTACTAAACCATGTTTATGCACTTTGTGAATTCCTGTTCCTTTTTGCTACCAAAAATGTTTTTTGCTCCTTGACATACATCACTGCATGGCAAATTGAGTGGGGTGATTTCCTGGTCACCACCCAATTCTATTAATTTCAGTGGATGAGCAGGATTTAGTCCTGTGATCTCCAATGTGCCTAGATAGGAAAGATGTTCTTGTGGTTAAAGCACCGGAGTGAGACTCAGGAGATTTGCCTTTTTTTCTGGCTCTCCCTCTCTGCCCTTTGGCAAATCACAATCTCTGTGCTTCACTTCACATTTTAACATACTCTTAAAATATAGTTTAGAAAATGACATTTGCTAGACAATGTATTATAAATACTGTTATGTACTCAACGTTACCTAGCAGTTATATTATTGATTGTCCTGTTTCTGTAGCTTTAATCAGATAAAGAATATTATACACAAAGGGGAAAAGATACTCTCAGTAAAACCACTTACTGAGAACCTGAAGACGGTTGCACCGCAGGCAATTTCCCTTGATTCATCATCGTACACTGATATAGTCCTAACCATAACAATTTTTTTAATAATCTCATACCTGTTAAATTGAAACTTGTGCTGTGAATTTTATACTTGCTGGCATTTGGACTCTTTCAATGGAGTTGCACAAGAGAATAACTTGGCCCAATATTTTAAATGTAAATCTCTCCATTTTCCTCCTTCCTGATTCTTAATAGTTATTCAGTAAATATTCCAGACTTTTACTCTTGTATTCACTTTACTCATTAGGATTATATACTGCCCTCAGTGAACCCATTGGTGTCCTTGGGAGTTCCATACACCGGTCAAAAGCAATATATGGACTATGTGCAAATTCCTTTTTAAATATTCATTTATTCGGTACAGTTTTTTTGTCCCTTGATTCTATTTACCAAAAGAAAAACAATCAAGAATAAAAACACTTACTCAAAACAACTAGTTTGTTTCCTGTGCCAAAGTCCTTGATCCAGCTGGAAGTATCACGTTGACTTTTCGTTTTACAATAAGCTGTGGTACTTTACTTATGCTGCTGTGTCCTTGCTCAAATAACCAGGTACTCTAACCAGTAGCTGGGAAAATACTCCTAATGAAGTATTCTTGGTCTCTAGATTGCTTGGAGAATTTAACAAATTTCACATTTGTGTGCCAGCGTACAGCTGATATATTAATTCTCTTCCCAGTGACTCTATTTGCATGTCCTTGCAACTTTTCTGTTAACGAATCCTCACTCCTTAAAATGGAAACTAGATGATGGCTTCTATTTCATTTTAATGTTGTAAATAGACTGTTGGATCAGACGGTTCTCAAACATTTTCATCGTGTGGTCCATATATGAAAAGAGAGATTATCTCATGGAATACAAACCCTGTCCCATTCCCAATAGCATTGACCACCTCCTTCTCCCATCCGCAATCACATCACATCCCTATAGCAATTGCTTACCTGCAAAAATGATACCTGGAAAGAATTTCATTCTTAGCTGTATTACTGAAATTTAATAGAGGTAATGAGGAGGAACCAGCATTATGTGATCAGCCAGCTCTCTAGCAACTGGCACAAAGAGCTCCATTGGCTGCAGCTGGGAGCCTGTACCCTAGATATATATTTTGCTGTATGTTAGGATTGTTTTTGTTTGTGGGTTACCAATTTACTGGTATCTTTTTATATAGCTGCTGGGGCGGGGAAAAATATTTTCCTCTACATACACAGACGTTTTAAAACAGAACAGAGATAACATCTGAGAAAGCCCACCTCATTTCAGACTAGGTGTGGATGAGAATTTAGCAACTGGAATGGAACTAACCAGAGTATTTGATCTCTCTCACAGACACAGACACCCCGACCTCACTCACCTGCAGAATAATTCTGGGAAATAACTGACAGTGGGTAAGAAAAATTGAAAAGGAACATACAGAGAGAGGTTCCTCCCACATGTGCAGGTGGTTGTGTCAAAGGGCTTGTCTACACCCAGGACTTTATTGGGAATATCTCCCAGCATTGCAATAGTGCTGGTGAATCTTCACTGGTGAGCCCTGGGAGAACTGGTGTAGTGAGGGCAATAGCATTCACTCGCTTGTTACCACTATTTCTTCTAGACCTGCTCTGAGCAGGATTAAGTGACACTAGCACTTCTGCATTTGGTGTCCTTGGTGGGGCTGTACTGATGTTAGTGCAACAGCGGGAGATTTCACAAATTACATCCATCGTTGTCTTTTTACCTAGCAAATATACCAAGTCATAGTCATATATTATATAATATGGTAGTTATAATATGATTTGGTCTTGCCAGTATGGAGAGAGCAAAACTGAATTTTAGCCATAGTCTAATCATGATGCATAATAACTTGCACTGGTGTTGCACTTTCCATCCAAGAATTTCAATGTACTTTAGTGCATTAAGCTTCAATGTCTATGTGAGGCAGGTATTATTCACAGCTGGAGAAACTGAAACCTGGAGAGGATAAGTGACTTGGTCATGCAAGAAAGGGTGCGGAGTTGCATGGGGCAGAGACTTGGGAGAAAGAGGAGGAGCAGGGGGTGGGGTCACAGTCCTGGTGTTTTTTGCCCCACACTTTTACACAGGTTTCAGCACCCCTGTGGGGGCTCCCAAATTGGCCAGGACCCTGGGCATGAGTTCTGTGGGCCCATGCATTAATCCACTACTGAGTAGAGCAGAAGAATTATGTGTCATGTCTTGCTTACCACACTACTACTAATACATCCAAGAATGACGTTCACTTTTCTTGCAACAGTGTTACATTGTTGACTTGTATTTAACTTGAGATTCACTATGACTCTCAGATTCCTTTCCACAGTACTCCTTCCTAGGCAGTTATTTCCCTTTTTGCTTGTGTGCAATTGATTGTTCCTTCTTAAGTGGAGTACTTTGCATTTGTCTGTATTGAATTTCATCCTATTTACTTCAGATCATTTTTCCAGTTTGTCCAGATCATTTTGAATTTTAATCCTATCCTCCATAGCACTTACAACAGCAGGAAGGGAAGCTGTTTAACCCCATCTCTTTTGTAGCAGCTTAGATAACCCTGTCTCATGCCAACTGGGATCACCCTAACGCATCACCATTCAGACACTTCAGTGATGAGCGATAAATAACAATATAAAATAGGACATGGAAGGCTATAGACTAACAATGGTTTCTGTGATAGGTTGTAAGGACTGGTCAAAATCTCCCCACTTCTAGAACCCAAGAGAGTGAATAAAAGAGAAATAGAATAATCATCCTCTTGCCTCCTCGTTTTTCTATTTTAAATGCGCAACCATAATTATACATTATGTGACAGACCCAGACCAGTGGGGTACAGGAGTCTGGTAGAGGGCAAATATACTGGTCACTGGATGAGTAGTTTTCTGTTCCCTGAGTGACCAGAGCAGGGGCTGCACTAGAGTAATCAGAAACCTGCTAGAACCAATTAAGGCAGGCAGGCTAATTAGGACACCTGGAGCCAATTAAGAAGAAGCTGCTAGAATCAATTAAGGTAGGCTAATCAGGGCACCTGGGTTTTAAAAAGGAGCTCACTTCAGTTTGTGGTGCGAGTGTGAGGAGCTGGGAGTAAGAGGTGCAAGGAGCTGAGAGTGAGAGGGTGTGCTTCTGGAGGACTGAGGAGCACAAGCGTTATCAGACACCAGGAGGAAGGTCCTGTGGTGAGAATAAGGAAGGTGTTTGGAGGAGGCCATGGGGAAGTAGCCCAGGGAGTTGTATCTGTCATGCAGCTGTTACAGGAGGCACTATAGACAGCTGCAGTCCACAGGGCCCTGGGCTGGAACCCGGAGTAGAGGGTGGGCCTGGATTCCCCCCAAACCTCCCAATTGACCTGGACTGTGGGTTCTTCCAGAGGGGAAGGTCTCTGGGCTGTTCCCCAACCCACATGGTGAATCTCGGAGACAAGAAAATCCGCCAATAAGCGTAGGACCCACCAAGATAGAGGAGGAACTTCAACACAATTAACATAGGTGTTTACATTTAATAAAAATGGGTTTGTTGGATGAAGGGGTAAGAGACAGATACTGGCAGGGCCTGAATTTCAAGGTGCATGATATAGACAAACATTTTAATTATAGATGGCACACTTTAGGTATAGATGACTGTAAGTTAACATTGCCTGAAACTTCCCATTAGAAGACCCTGTTTTCAATTGCTTATACCTTTGCCAAACACAGTCATGGTAAAAACAGATCAAGTCATTCCATTCCAGATCAAGTCATGGAAACCTTTGGACCCACTGGCTCAAAGTGAAGTCACGAACTGTTACTGTGTGGCAGCTGATCAAAGCGACCTAACTCTCTGATACTGCGTGGCAGCAGAGGCCATGTAACGAGCAAAGTTCCCGGCCTGTGAGAGTGGTGACAAGCGTGACATAGCTGTATCCTTAGCCATCACGCTTGTTTGCTTTCAATACGTGTGAGGAAGAGGAGGAGGCGGGAGGTGGGGGGACCAGAAAACAAAGGGCCAGGCAGGCAGTGGAGAGAGCAGTGTGAGAAAGGGATGCTGCAGCCACAGGTACGGGGAGAACAAGGGCCAACAACAGCCTGTATGTGTACACCCCTTGGGGGTTACTGCGAGGAGGGGAAGTGACTATATTACCAAAATTACCCAAAGTCCTGGATTTTGTGGGATTGTCCTTAGACACCCACAATCTTCTGTTTGCCCCAGACCTCCCACCAAGTGGCATTGTGACCTAGCACATGGGGTCATGGCACCACTTAGGTTTGGCTCATCTGCCCCTCCGTAGCCCACTTTAGCCACTTGAAAGGTTGGGACGTATGCACTAGAGCGCTGCAGGGAGGAAGGGAACAATGTTACTGCCGGGGGAGGGGGAGTGTGGAAGGAGCAGTGTCACCAACCTCCGTGATTTTTGGGGGCTACTTTTCACATGTGTTTGCCAAAAGCTCAAGTTTTGAGGCTGACAACACTGTTGCTGCTGCAGGCCACTTTAGCACCAGATCTGAGAGCAAGGACCCGCTCTCTTCTGTGTGACCAATGCCTCTTCACCCCCGCTGCTAGCACCCAGGCGGTGAGGAGGAATAGGAAGCAGCCTGACTGAGAATGCAGAGGGGTGAAGAGTGGGGGAAAGATGGGGACGGGGGTGAAATACAGGGAGAGATAGGTGCAGGAGCCAGAGTGTGAGAAAAAGCAAAGTGGGAGGGGGGATGGTTGCCAGAAGTGAGGGGAAGCAGTGAGATACAGGAAGCAGTGCGGGGAGGAGGGGACAGGTGAGACAGCAGAGGAGGAAATGGACTGTCAGTAACGGGTGGTGGTTAGGACTAGAGGGAGTGGCAGGGGAAGAATATCGGTGTGTATAGGCATGGATGTGCAGGAGGATAGGAGCTGAAGGGGAGGGGTGGATATGAGAGAGGGGGACACAGATAGAGTTGGAGCTAAAGGGAGGAGGCCTGGTCTAGTGCTTAGTGCTAATCTGGGAGTTGGGAAACCCGGGTTTAATTCTCTCTTCTGCCACAGGCTTTCCATGTAGCTTTGGGCATGTCACTTAGTCTCTTCAGACCTCAGTTCCCCATCTGTAATATGGGCATAATAATACTTCCTTATCTCACAGCAGTGTTGTGTGAATAAATGCATTAGTGATTGTGAGGCATTCAAATACTACCGTGGTAAAAGCCATATAAATATGTTACACGGTTGGGTGCAGGGGATGAAACAAATGGGTCTCTGACCACTAGAGAACCCTCTCTTACAGTTCCTAGAATTGATTTCCTTTAAATAAATAAACTGGACAGAATTCTGCAATGCTGAATTTTATTTAAAATCCATTAATATGTCAATTAAAAAAATTAGTCATATTTTTTCAAAAAAAGCCTGTTTTTGTTTTATAAAGAAAATAAATGTATTTAGTAGAAATGAAATGACAAATCATTTTAAATTACAGATTAGGACTCTACCCCTGCAAATTGGCCTATCCACATCGAAAAAGTTCTTTGTGTGCACAAGTGTTTTTGCAGGCTAAGAGACTAAGAGAATCATCCTGCACTGCTTTGTGATGTAAAATTCCTATTGAAATCAAGGAGTGTAGCCTCAGCCCTTGAAGTTCCACAGTTACAAAATTAAAATAATGAAATAGGAAAAATGGTCACATATAAAACTCTTCGCTCTTAAGCAGAAGAAACCATCTGTGCTAATTAGAAAATTAACCAACAAAATCAAATTGAAATGCATGTCTTAGAGCAAGGTGTTTCATATGAGCAGGCTTATAGCAAAGCAAAGTAAATTTGAGACACAAATGCTGACATTGGAAGGTATAAGGAGAAGTTTAAGGTTTTTTCCCCCGATGTTTGATTGGACTTTGCATCCTGTATATGAAGAAGAGTACGATGACGTAGTACATGGTGCTTTTCAGGAGTAGGACAATGTATATTAAATAGGCGGTCCTGTGCATGAAATGCTCTGTAATATCTACACAAAATAGAACAACAACAAGTGGTTAACGTTGCATAACTTCTAGCTGCAAAGAAAAATAAATATAAAACCGTGTGTGATGGCGTAAGGTATACATGGTATTTGATCAGGCCTGGTTCCAGGCACCAGCACAGCAAACGCGCGGGGAGCGGCCTGCCGGTCACCGTGAGGGTGGCAGTCAGGCTCCCTTCGGCGGCATGCCTGTGGGAGGTCAGCCAGTCCCACGGTTTCGGTGGCAAGTACTCTGAAGGCGCGGGACTGGCAGACCTCCCGCAGGCATGCCGCCAAAAGCCAATTGGCTGCCGTGCTTGGAGTGGCAAAAATACATAGAGCCACCCCTGTATTTGATTGCAGTAATTATACCACCTAATCTGATTATGCATAAATCAATATCTGACTCTATCTAAACAGGTCTACATTCTGCTCATACCTTCCCATCCAGCAGCACTGAGAGAAACAAAGAGGCACTCTCAGTGCTGGTATCGCTGGTGTCTGCTAAGGAGTAAGCAGAATGCTAGTGCTTCTTATAATAGGCTGGTGCCATGATTTTAGGCCCAGATTGTCAGGCCTGAGTGCCTAAATTTATTCTGAATCTGTGTCCAAGTAGCTGATCAATCAAATGGTCTGATTTTCAGAAGTACTGAAATTACACTGAAATCTGTTTGGTCTTCAAGCTTTCAGCACCTTTATGCACCATTTGAAAATTTTGGCTTTGAATACTTTTGATAATTTAACATGTTAAATGTTAGATTAAGGAACAGTGGCACGTGCAGGTTAAAGAACAATGACCCATGTGGCATGTTAACAAAGCACAACAATACCACCAAAACATGTATTTCAGTAGGACTTCTAGAATGTTTAACCTGAGCTGCCCATGGGCATTAGGTTTCGGACCCTTTTGGTAACGCACAGCAGATGTTAACGTACAGCAACAGGTGCAGACTTTCTTCTTTCCGGGTGGGTGCTCCACCCCACTCCACTCCTTCTGCTAAGGTCCCACCCTTGCTCTGCCTCTTCTCATCTCTGCTTTGCCCCCTTCCCTGTGGCCCTGCACCTGCCCCACCTCTTCCCACCCACGCTCTGCCCCATCCCCTGAGCGCGTCCTGCCCTCGCTCCACCTCTTTCCCCACCCCTGCTCTGGCCCTTCCCCCCAATGCTTCCTGCCGAGCAGCTGATCAGCTGGACGGACCAAACAGCTGATCGGCAGGTGGTTGGTGGGTACTCAGCATCCACTATTTTTTTCCATGAGTACTCCTGCCCTGGAGCCCCCACAGAGTTGGGGCCTATGCTTACAGCAATGTTCCACATCTACAGTAGTTGTGTTTGGACCTTTTTGAAAGAGAAAATATTTTCAGTTTTGTCTTAACCATATCAAATAGTGCTTAATTCTTAACTGTATTGTATAGAAAATGAGAACTGAGAAACAATTACCTGTGGAAAGTGTGGTGCCATTTTCAGGTTTGTTGATACAACTTCCTATGGTTTGAGACACTACATGTTCGTCTGAAAGGATAAAAGCATATCACGTAAAGAGGGCTTTAATTGTCAAATGGGATTCTTGTTGAAAATTAAGTCATACTTTTTCTGATAGACGTTCAAAGAGAAAGATGGTAAAAGTATTATAACTACAGTGATTCAAATATGGAAAGTTAATATATGCTCAGGCAGTGCAGACCTCTGTGTCTGTAACGACCTCACTTGAAGTCTTTGGCATTTGCTTGAGCACCTGTGTCGGAACTAGCAGAACTGATTGCAGGTTCTGGACGTCGGCACTTCTGTGTATGCAAGCTTCTGGTCATTTAGCGCCAGATGCATTTTGTCCCACCAAATTACCCAGTTGTGTTTGCCCCTTTGCAATGTGTACGTATATTTGGCAGAAAAAACCTGACTGCCTAATTTTGTCTCTAGCCTCAGGGAGCCTGAGATTGTTGGCATTCCGGGTAGTGGTAATGTTATTTAATAGCTGTACAAAAGACAAAAGAAAATAGTCCTGATGAGGAGAAGAGTCTAAGGCCCATCTCTTAGGTATTTTTGATGTGCAAGAGGGGGAAGGTCAATAAACCCTTCTTTTCCATTGCATTTGAAAGAGATAAATTTGTCTCTGCTGTTATTAATTTATTGTATCTCAGATAAGAACCAAACAGAAATTACTTCTCTGAAGCTGATTTCTCCTGCATTATCTTTTTGATTTTGTTTTGTGTAATTCTTCTGGTCTGTTTTAATAAGCTAGGTGCTGTGTGTGTTATTACGTTTGTTGCAGTATATAGCACTTGTTCAAAACCAAACACTCTACCCCAGGTCTCTGGCGGGTGTAAATCTACAGAGCTCCATTGACTTCAGTGGAGTTACATTGATTTACACTAGCTGAGGAGCTCAGCCAACATTTTCTTTCATTATAGAAAGATTTTCAACTGGGGGAGAGGAGCCAAAACTGAGCTTTTGATGGAGAAACAAGCTTCAGTGATAGCCCACTTATGGAGAAATGGAAAGTAATATTGGCCTGGAGAGCGCAAACCCTTTTAGGAACAGTAATACATTTTATTGTAAAGAAACAGTGAACTCTCTAAATATATATAGAACTAGTTTTAATAATATAGTATATACCTGGAGATTTGGTGGGGACAAAACCTTCTTTGCTTTCATGTTGATATTTGAAGCAATAATTCTTGTTGCTATTTTTATCTACAGTCAGCCAGCTGCTCATTGAGTATGATTGTTCATTGTCATTGGGGGCCAAATTTCTTTGTGGATTGCATTTTTTTCTGTATTCTTCTTGTCGTCTTCCCAAGCCACCTTAATAACGTTTGGGTGAAAATCCACAATATGCTACTTTCCCATCGTGTTCAGTAGAAAGAGGTAGGACCTGAATCTTGGTGGAATCAAGTTTTGCTTGTATATCTGGATTCATTTTGGAGAGAGAAATGAATTTGTTAGGAATTAAGTAAATTCAGAATTGCATCATACGTATCATGCTTTGCTTTTGAAACAATAAAGAAAGAATTCACAGATTTGAAAGTGGAAGAGAGAGGCAATTTCATTTCTTGCATCCAATTCCTCCAAATTGCACGCAAGCACACAATCTTAACTCTGAGTTCAGCATGAGAACGATATCTCATTGCCAAACGTATTTTATCTACTTTAAGTCTATAACATATTGTTACTGCCTATTAAATTCTGAAGATGGGAGTAAATTGTCCACTTATGAGTTACAGCTTTAGGGAGTTGGATTTGCAGAAGTTTACGTGCTTGAATTGAAGGCAGGTTTTTGTGGAACAGAAGAATCTGTGAGAGTGCCCACTAATTTAGTTTCAAACTCAAAATATATTAAACACTTTTTGAATGAATGCTGAGTACAGCTTTATGTTCTGGTTCATTTCAAAAAATTTGTGACTTTGAAAATTTCCCCTTTATTTACCCAAAATTTGTGTATAAAAGACACAGTGATAGTGAGAGGAAAGGTACATCTACACTGCAATAAAAGCCCTGTGGCACGACCACGACTGGCCCAAGTTTCCTTATTCTGACTTGCAGGGCTGGGGATGTGCAGCTAAAATTTGCAGTGTAGATGTTTAGGCTTGAGCTGGAGCGCAAGCACTGAAACCCAGTGATAGAGGTGGTCTAAGATCCCATCAGTCAGAGCCTGAATGTCTACACTGCAGTTTTTAGCTCCACACCCCGAGTCCGATGAGTCAAGTCAGTTGACTCAGGCTCTGAGACTTGGTGCCACAGGATTTTTATTACAGTGTAGATGTACCTGAAGGGAAGGGTATTAAAGAATCCACAAACCTTTTAATGAGGCCTCTCTTTAAAAATCACTAGAATATTTTATCAGGAAATAAATTTGCCCTGAACTAACTGCGTATACAATTTAAGAACCTTGGTTAGCACTTTTAAAAAGAGAGTTAGAAAAGTAATCTTTAAACCTTTTCTACACTAAGAAATTGAACCATTTTGTAAATATTTTTTTTATTAATTATTCACTTTAAAATTATATAAGAACATACAAGATATGTTCTATAGCAGACCCAGACTATACAACTTCGGGGGAACTGTTGCTGAATGTCATTTTGGAAAATTACAGTAAATACATTAACATGTATCCCTCAATGACAAATATCAATTAAGAAATTAGCAAGGATGATGCATCCTAAAATGCGTTGGTCATGTATTTGGCAAATGTAATGCAGTGTTATGCATAATGCTCAACACTTCTGAAAATCAAGTCACTTAAATGCCGCAAAAAGTATTTAGGAGCCTAACTTTAGTCAATCACTTCTGAAAATCTTGATTATGAAGCATTTCTAATAATGGAGCTCTCAACAGAACCAGGGCCGGATCCACGGTTTTTGCCACCCCAAGTGGCGGGGGAAAAAAAAAAAGCCGCGATCAGCGGCAGCGCCGCGGCGCTACTTTCTTCTTCGGCGGCAATTCCGCTGCAGGTCCTTCCCTCCGAGAGGGACCGAGGGACTCGCCGCCGAAGAGCCCGACGTGCTGACCTTTCCCCTTGGCCAACCCAAGCACCTGCTTGCTGAGCTGGTGCCTGGAGCCAGCCCTGAACAGAACTCAGCTATCAAATCTTTGCTGAGGAATAGAGGGGATGTTGCTGCTTGTGTCCAAATCCTGGAGTGGATTAGCGAAGTGCCAATTAGTTAACGTCTGCTGTGTCTCCTGAATTATTTTTAAATAATTCTGCCTCTGTATTTATTTTGTCACTCTAGGAATAGAGCTGATCACAAAAAAATTGCAAAAAAAAAACAAATTTTTGTCACTTCATAAAATTTTTAAAAATTGTTGCCTGTTATAAATTGGATAAAACACAACCAAAATATTTTTATTAAGTCTGAACTAGAAAGGATTAAAAGATTATTTGATCCCTGTGTTTGTGTAAGTGCATGAAATAATAAATACTGAACTAGACCAAAGAAGACTTCCCCATTAAAATCACTGTCTGCTCATTTCATATGGCTGACATTAAATAATACATTTTTTTTAAAACAGTATATTGAATGTACTAGTTCCCACAAGAAGTGAGCAGGTTCAAAACACTTTTACTGCTGCTAATTTCTGTCTCCTGTTTGTCACTGTGGGATACAACCAAGAAAATAAGGTTCCCAACCCAGCTAACTGCCAAAGAAATATTCTCTACAGAACGAGGCAACATTCTCATGTTATAAACGTGCATCACAAAGAAGAAACGGAAGGTTGTTGATATTTCAGTAGTTTCGAAGATTCCCAAATGGGCACCATGTATCATGTGCATTCTCTATTTGTTCTAACACTTAATTTGAAGTGAAAAATTAGAGGCCATTTAACAAAATAGTTGGCCTTTACCCCACAAAATATATTGGTTGGAATTTTTAAAGCTAGCAAGAAGTGATTTAGGTGCCCAAATCCCTTTGAAATTCAGGTTCCTTTGATAATGTCACCCATTGTCTTTAGTCAACTGAGACACAAATAGATTAATAAATACTAAGGCCCTGTTCCCACAAAGTCTTACACATGTGCTTAATTTTATGCATTGTGAGTAGTCCCACTAATGTTAAAGCTTGTGAAGGTTTCTTTTCTAAAATGATTTCAGCTTATTTTTCTGCTGTCCGGCTATTCTAGAGTTTTCTGAAAACCACCAAGGAATACAGGATTGGGCTTGAACAGTAGGTTTACCAAATGATTTATTCACTCAAGTCTTATATGTATTCAAAACACCTTTACATAGCTTCCTGCCCAGTGATGTTGTGCTTTGCAAAAACTAATGATGATTTCTGGCATTTCTCATTAGATGTTTTTAGAAATTGGAGTCACATTTATATGTTGACACTTCTGCAAGCACATGTAGTATTTTATATTTGCACATGGTTAGATGGGTGTCTAGCCAATATAAAATCTGAATTTTGTACATATATGAGCAGCATGCGTGTTTGCATAAGTGAATGTGGAGCTGCATGAGCAAAATCCTGGCCTCACTTTAGGTCTGCTCTAAAAGACCTTGAGGCCAATGGGATTTTACTCATTTGGCTTCAATGGGCTTTGCGTGTGATACTTTAAGAAGATCAGACCCTTAATTTCCAAGTCAATTATAGTTTCCAATGTGGAGCTACTTGTTGTTTTGGTCCAACTTAACTTTTCAAAACACCTTGCTTGTCTAATTTATTTAAGTTGAACTTTTAACAAGGAAGGCATGATGTAAAAGAATATACGTGATATATTTTTATTAATTTATGTATCACTTCTCTTTTTTAAGATGGCAATTGACTTTGGGCCCTTTGGTTTCACTCATTGCTCAGAAGAAATTCCTATTAGTTTCAATGGAAGGTTTTCTAAAGGGAAGATTGCAGATTTATGTTGTAATTGACTCACTGCTAACTATTTTTGTGTGTTGCAATCTGCATTCCACGTATAGGTAAACTATCATACGTAAATAATGCTGATGTTCTATTTGAGAACAAAGTCCGTTATGCCGTCAGAATTTATTTAAAAATAAGTAAATGGTATGCTTGTAATTTAAATTTTGTATTATGTGCTTGGTCCAGCAAAGGGCCGAATGTGCCTGTGAAGTTCTGAACGCTTCTCATTTCCCACTGAAACCATTGGATATTGCGGGTGCTCAGCACCTGGTATTATTTACACCCAAAAGAGCAAAGGATTGTTATGACATTTTTCTGTTGCTGGCCAGTGACTTATGATTTCATTAACATTAGTGTTGCTAATTATTACACCCGTAATAAATTTTTAGTCGGGATACATTTCTTGCATTGAGATAAATTATTGAGCTTAATTTGATAGATTTTTGCCATTATGAAACATTTAAAGTAGTTTGTCTGAAAACTTACTAGTTATGACAAGTTTTGTGCCAGTTCCAAAGATTTTCACAGTTCCCACAGTGTTGCAACTTACTAAAAAATCTGCCCAAGACATTTCTATTCAGAGGGATCAGATCTGAACAAAGATTGCTAAATAGACACAACTGAGAGCCAGTTAATTCAACCAAAGAATTCAATGTATTTTTCAGGGTAAGCTTACATTGGTCTTTTCAAATACTATATATTAATATTAATTTGGTAGGTTTTAAATTCTGTTTGAAAGAAAATCATTCATTTCACTGACGGAGAAGATCTGTTTCACAGTTGAGACCTAATGTCATACCAATCTTATAGAGCTGGAAGGGACCCCAACAGGTCATCATGTCCAGCCCCCTGTCTTCACTGGCAGGACCAAGTACTGATTTTGCCCCGATCCCTAAGTAGCCCTCTCAGGGATTGAACTCACAACCCTGGGTTTAGCAGACCAATGCTCAATCCCCTGAACTATCCCTTGTACTATTTTCTCTTATTTAGTGGATTGAGGAAATGGATATTACAGTTAAATTTCAGTGTTTTTTATCCAGTACTGTCAGAGTGGTCAAATGGCTGCATATTAAAAATATAAATATAAACACATAATTAGAAAAAAATACTCATTCTACAGTATACTGTGACCTATCCCCTTTTCTCAGGATGTTTCATGACTTCTTTCCACCCACCAAACACTATTTTGAGTGGTTTCCTGAACTGTTTCAAATGTAAAACTGTCTAATACAATTTTGCTTTCCTGTGCAGTATAATTAAAAGGAATCATAAAAGGCCAGTAGGCTTGGGGATTGGTTATATTCCTATTGAAGTCTCAATGACAAAGGAGAGAGATACTTTGAGATGCATATTTTAGCAGCCTAAATGTAGCTTTCCCTATGGAACATTATGGAACAAGGGCCAAATCCCAGTTAAATCTTTTAAATCTATTTTTCTTTTAAAGTGAATTTAGAATTTGTGAAATATGCCAAATTAACAGCATTGGAAACTACCGGTATTGAAAATACTTCAGCATTCTACAATAGTTGTCCAGTGCTTAGTAATGCCATTGTAAATTGTGATGGGTGATTTTTGACCAGTTCAGGATAATCTATTTTATTTAATACTGGATTTCTCACCTGGTCCTAACAGTGTATTTGAAACCTGTTTGCAAAGGTCACCTTTAAAGGATGAGATGGTGAATTATTCTTAATAGCTCTTAAATTCTTGGTATTTCTGCAAAAAGTGCAGAAATATACACAAAAGGGAAAAGATACTTTCAGTTAAAAACACGTACTCAGAACATGAAGATTGTTGCACCTCGGGCAATTTTCCTTCATTACTCAACGTACACTGATATAGCACTAACAATAACAAACTCACACTTGCTAAATTGAAACCTGTGCTGTGAATTTTACACTTGCTGGCATTTGGACTCTTTTAATGGAGTTGCATGAGAGATGAATTTGGCCCAATATTTTAAATGTAAAGCTCTCCATTTCCCTCCTTCCTGATTCTTAACAGCTATTCAGTAAATATTCCAGACTTTTACACTTGTACTCACTTTACTAATTAGGACCAAAACTCCCCTCATTCAATCCATTCGTGTCCTTGGCAGTTCCACATTCAGATCGAGAGCAATACATGGCTTATGTGCAAATTCCTTTTTTATATTAAATTATTCGGTACAATTTTTCTGTCCTTTGTTTTTCTTCTGGTAAATAGAATCAATCAAGAATAAACATACTTACCAGAAACAACTAGTTTGGTTCCTGTGCCAAAGTACTTGATCCCGCTTGAAGTATCACATTGACTTTTCGTTTTACAATAAGCTGTGGTACTTTACTTATGCTGCTGTATCCTTGCTCAAATAACCAGGTACTCTAACCAGTAGCTGGGAAAATACTTCTAATGAAGTATTCCTGATTTCTTGACTGCTTGGAGAATTTAACAAATTTCACATTTCTGTGCCACCATAAAGCTGATACATAAATTCTCTTCCCAGTGATTCTATTTGCATGTCCTTGCAACTTTTCTGTTATCAAATGGTCACTCCTTAAAATGGAAACTAGATGATGGCTTCTATTTGATTTTAATATTGGAAATAGACTGTTGGATCAGGCAGTTCTCAGACATTTTCATCGTGTGGTCCACATATTAAAAGAGAGATTATCTCATAGACTACAACCCCTTTCCTGTTCCCAAGAGCATTGACCACCTCCTCTTCCCATCCGCAATGACATAACATCCCTGTAGCAATTGCTTACATGGAAAAATGATACCTGGAGAGAATTTCGTTCTTAGCTGTATTACTGAAATTTAATAGATGGTAATGAAGGGGAACCAGCATTATGTGATCAGCCAGCTGCAGCTGGGAGCCTGTACCCTAGATATATATTTTGCTGTATGTTGGGATTGTTTTTGTTTGTGTGTTACCAATTTACTGGTATCTTTTTATATGGTTACTGGGGAGGGGAAAAACATTTTCCTCTGCATACACAGACGTTTTAAAACAGAACAGAGATAACATCTGAGAAAGCCCACCTCATTTCAGACAAAAGGTGTGGATGATAATCTAGCAGTTGTTAGGGAATTTACCAGAGGATTTGATCTCTCTCACAGACAGACACTGTCACCTCCACCTCACTCACCTGCAGAGTAATTCTGGGAAATAACTGACAGTGGGTACAAAAAATTGAAAAGGAACATACAGAGAGAGGTTCCTCCAAAATGTACAGGTGGTTGTGTCAAAGGGCTTGCTTACTACCCAAGAGTTTATTGGGAACATCTCCCAGCATTGCAATAGTGCTGGTGAATCTTCACTGGTGAGTACTGGGAGAACTGGTGTAGTGAGGACAATAGCATTCACTGGCATGTTACCACCATGTCTTCTAGACCTGCTCTGAGCAGGATTAAGTGACAACATGATAAAAACGCCATCACTAGCACTGCTGCACTTGGTGTCCTTGGTGGGACTGAACTGATGTTAGTGCAACAGTGGCAGATTTCACAAAATAAATGCATTGTCGCTCCACTACCAAACAAATATACCAAGTCAGAGTCATACATTATATAACGTGGTAGTTGCACTGGTGTTGCACTTTCCATCCAAGAATGTCAATGTACTTTAATGCATTAAGCTTCAATGTCTATGTGAGGCAGGTATTATTCACAGCAGGAGAAATTTAAACCCAGAGAGGACAGGTGACTTGGTTATGCAGGGAGTGTGTAAAAGAGAGCCAAGCGTTGACTCCAGATCTTCTGAGGCCCAATCCTGTACTTTAACCAGGAGCTGGGCAGTAATAAGAGCCACCAGGGAGCCCAGGCTGCTATGGGGAGCCCTGGACCCTTCACCTCACGCAGGGTGGTGTGTCCCAGAGTTGTGGGGTGTAGGAGCAGAGCCTTGTACTTTTTAATTGATCCTAAGTACAGGTTTACATTCTGGTTCATTTCAAATCCATTCCAGGAACTCTAGAATAGTCAGAAATGGAGAGTGGAGACAATATTTTCTCTTTTTTAAGAGAGCTAAGATATGGTGTTTTGCTTTGGCATACTCTCAAAATTCAAAACCAGCAAATGGATTTAGCTCAAATTTTCCAAAATTGTTTATCTTGAATTTCTCGGTTACACAGTCTTGAGAATAATCAGTTTAAACTCTGATGCTATCCTATACAAAAGTACTTCACTAATGTAAATAATCAACATTTATAGTGTAATCAATAAATATCAAGGAAATCAAAGTGAAGGCAACCTTAACATCCAAACCACTCTCCATTCACTTCCCTTATCAGTGAGCATTTAATAAATTAGAGGAGATTTTGAAAGGCACATATGGTAGGTAAACCCCTACTTTGAAAATCTCTCCTTTAGTTAACCAAAACTTGCATATTAAAAAACTCTATGATAATGTGAGGAAAAGTATTTCTACATTGCAATAAAAGACCCCAGCTGGTCCAGGTCTCCCAACACAGGCTTGTAGGGCTGGGACTGAAATTGCAGTGTATACATTTGGGCGTGAGCTGGAGTGCAGGCTCTGAAACCCAGCGAGGCGGTGGGTTTCAGAGCCCAGGCTCCAGCCCGAGCCTGAATGCCTACACTGCAGTTTTTAGCTCCGCAGCCCGAGCCCCACGAGCCCAAGCCAATGGACGCAGGGTCTGAGACTAGGTGCCATGGGATTTTAATGCAGTGTAGCCGACCCAAAGGGTTGGGAAATAAATGTTCCAGATACCTTTTAATAAGGCTGCTCTTTAAAAATCACCAGTATATTTTATCAGGAGATAAATTTGCCCTGAACTAACCAAGTATACGATTTATGAACCTTGGTTAGCACCTTTAAAAAGAGAGTTAGACAAGCAATCTTTAAGCCTTGTCCACAACGAGAAATTTAACCATTGCTGATAATATTTTTCTTCACCATAAAATGATATAAGGAATGACCTATATTCTACTGAGGAACCAGTTAATATCACTTCAGGGGGAACTTTTGCTGAAAGCCATTTTGAGAAATTACAGAAAATACATTAACATGTATCACTCAGTGACAAATATTAATTAAGAAATTAGCAAGGATGATACACCCTGAAATGACTTTGTTCATTTATTTGACAAACGTAATGCAGTGTTATGCATAACAGTCAGCACTTCTGAAAATCAAGCCACTTAAATACCCAATTAAGTATTTAGGAGCCTAACTATAATGAATCACTTCTGAAAAATCTTGATTATGAAGCATTACTAATAATGGAGCTCAACAGCTCAACAGAACTCAGCTATCAAATCTTTGCTGAGGAATAGAGGGAATGTTTTGTCCAAATCCTGAAGCGGGTTAGCGCAGTGCCAATTAGTGAATTTCTGCTGTATCTCCTGAATTATTTTTAAATAATTCTTCCTATTAAAAAATTCTTATTAATATTGTCACTCTAGGAATAGAGCTGATCAAAACAAATTGCAAAAAACCCAATGTTTTGTCACTTCATAAAATTTTTAAAAATTGCTGCCTGCTATGAATTGGATAAACCACAACCAAATATATTTTTATTAAAAGTCTGAACTGGAAAGGATAAAAATATTATTTGATCCTTGAGTTTGTATAAGTGAATGAAATAATAAATACTGAACTAAACCAAAAAAGACTTCCATACTAAAATCACTGTTGTCTGCTTGTTTCATATGGCTGACAGTAAATGATACATTTTCTAAACTATTTGGAGCTGAACCAAACTATAACCCTGGAACTAGGGTTGTGTCAAAAAGTATTTAAAATATCTTAAATTTAGAAGCAAATGAAGACAGCTGAGACCTAAGACTGCCTAACCAAGAAAAATTCCTTCATTAAAGAACTTTCCCTCATTTTGGAAATTATCACCAATGTAGGGAATTGATTTTTCTGTTCTTTTCGATTTTGATCCTCATGCTCCGGCACTAATTTGTTCAACATTTGGAGCTCAATCTTACATTCCCTATGCACCAAAACCACCCGGGAATACAGGATTGGGCTTCAACAGTAGGTTTACCAAATGATTTATTCACTCGAGTCTTGTATGTATTCAAAAAACCTTTACATAGCTTCCTGCCCAGTGATGTTGTGCTTTGCAAAAACTAATGATTATTTCTGGCATTTCTCATTAGATGTTTTTAGAAATTGGAGTTACATTTACATGTCGACACTTTTGCCAATACATGTAGTTTTTTGTATTTGCACGTGGTTAGATGGGTGTCTATCCAATATAAAATCTGAATTTTGTACATATATAAGCAGCATGCGTGTTTGCATAAGTGGATGTGCAGATGCATGAGCAAAGTCAATTTTAAATTTCTGGCCTCACTTTAGGTCTGCTCTAAAATCCTTTGAGGCCAATGGGATTTTTCTCCTTTGGCTTCAGTGGGCTTTGCGTATGACACTTTAAGAAGATCAGACCCTTAATTTCCAAGTCAATTATAGTTACCAGTGTGGAGCTACTTGTTGTTTTGGTCCAACTTAACCTTTCAAAACACCTCGCTTGTCTAATTTATTTAAATGGAACTTTTAACAAGGAAGGTGTGTTGTAAGAGAATATACTTGATATATTTTTATTATTTTAAGCGTCACCTCTCTTTAAGGTGGCAATTGACTCTGGGCCCTTTGGTTTCACTCCTTACTCAGAAGAAATTCTAATTAGTTTCAATAGGAGGTTTTCTAAGGTGAGGATTGCACAGTTAAATTGCAATTGACTGACTGCTAATTATTTTTGTGTGTGTTGCAATCTGCATGCCACTTATAGATAAACTCTCATACGTAAATAATGCTGATGTACTAGTTGAGAACGAAGTCCGTAATGCCGTCAGAATTTATTTAAAAATAAGTAAATGGTATGCTTGTAATTTAAATTTTGCATTATGTGCTTGGTTCAGCAAAGTGCTGAATGAGCCTGTGAAGTTCTGAATGCTTCTCATTTCCCACTGAAACCAGCGGACATTGAGGGTACTGAGCACCTAGTGTTATTTACAACAAAAAGAGAAAGATTGTTACGGCATTTCTCTGTTGCTGGCCAGTGACTTATGATTTCATTGACATTAGTGTTGTTAATAAATTATTACACTCGTAATAAAATTTTAGTCAGGGTACATTTCTTGCATTGAGATAAATTATTGAGCTTAATTTGATAGATTTTTGCCATTATGAAACATTTAAAATAGTTTGTCTGAAAACTTACTAGTTACGACAAGTTTTGTGCCAGTTCCAAAGATTTTCGCAGCTCCCACAGTGTTGCAACTTACTACAAAAACTGCCCAAGACATTTCTATTTAGAGGGATCAGATCTGAACAAGCATAGCTAAATAGGCACAACTGAGAGCCAGTTAATTCAGCCAAAGAAATGGTGGAAATTTCAATGTATTTTTCAGGGTGACCTTACATTGGTCTTTTCAAATACTGTATATGAATATTTGGTAGCTTTTAAATTCTGTTTAAAAGAAAATAATTCATTTCACTGACAGAGAAGATCTGTTTGACATTTGAGACCTAATGCTGGACTTGTACTATTTTCTCTTACCTAGTGGATTGATGGAAAAGGATATTTCAGTTAAATTTTGCCCGATGCTCAGTGTTTTTGTCCCTTTACTGTCAGAGTAGTCGAATGGGTGCATTTTTAAAATACCAGTATAAGTAAACATATAATTAGAAAAATACTCATTTTTAAGTACAGTATGTCCTATCCCCTTTTCTCAAGGTGTTTCACGACATCTTTCCACCCACCAAACACTATTTTAACTGCTTTCCTGAATTTTTTCAATAGTAAAACTGTCTAATACAATTTTGCTTTCCTGTGCAGTATAATTAAAAGGAATCGTAACAGGCCAGCAGGCTTGGGGATTGGTTATATTATTATTGAAGTCTCAGTGACAAAGGAGAGAGATACTTTGAGATGCATATTTTAGCTACCTAAATGTAGCTTGCCCTATGGAACATTATGCAACAAGGGCCAAATTCTAGTTCGACTTTCTATAGCACATGTTGCATAGAGTCTTGCTGATATAGACAAGGCTACAAAATATGTTAGTCCAAATTCTCGACAGAGGGGGCCACTTAAGGATCTGGGGCAAAATCAGTACTTGGTCCTGCATGTTACAGGATCTGTCCTATAGTTATTAAAAATATGGGTAATTTTGATGCTGGATCAGTCCCTTTTATTCCTGCACCCTTCCACTCTTATGTGAAGGCATTTATGTTTTAGTATAAATTTGTATTGATTTTGTTCAATAGAAAATTACCATACTAATCACATATACAATATTCACAAATATTGTCTCTCTTGGTTCCAGTGCACATCCTTTCTCCCAGATCTTTCACCTGCTCCTATGCCCTTAACAAGAGAGAAAAAAGTAGGATAAAATCCAGGCTCCATCCAAACCAATGTCAAAACTCTCATTGACATCAATGGGGCCAGGATTTCACTCCTAACGTCTTCCATCTCCTGATTAATACATACTTGAAATATGAGAGGCTAAATCCTAGTTACCGCACTAAAGAGAGTAAAGGGGGTTTCTCTAGGAGAGCTACATGATGGACGGGAAGATGAAATCTTTCCCCCAACCTAGCTAGAGCATCATAGTCTGGGAGCTTTAATAATGTCAATACAGTTGCTCACCCACTAAGTAGGAGTTTTAACCAGTTGATCTCCCTAGTCACAGACCCACTGGCCATTCCATGCCCTCACCACTCATCTACCCCTAATCCCCACTGTTCTTTGGTGCACAGGGTACCCTAGTATTGCCTCTTTGGCTTGCCCCCCACACAGGATGGAACTATGGATGTTCTCCTGGTCTGGGGTATTGACCCCTACACAAGAGAACAACCCAGTTTTGACTTGGGGTGAGCAAAAAAATTTCTATTTCAATAACTAATAGTCAATGTGATCACTAATTCGTTTTACTTTGAATTCTGTACATTAACCTCACATTTAGATAGTAAAGACATTGATTCTTTTACTGTAGATCACATATCACATTTCAATTGTCTGTTATCCTTTTTGAATACATTGTGCTCTGCAGTTGCTAAATTTATATTATCACAAGTAACTTTTTCTCTATGCTACTATAGAACTTACTTGAAACAATGAGTTTTGTGCCAGAGCCGAAGACTTTGATATCATAGTTCTCACTGTGTTCATGTGCTTTGCAAAAACTCATGGGCCAGGTCTTCAGCTACTGGAAATCAAAGGAGCTCTATTGAGGGTCTGGCCCATATAGCTTCAATATAGTCCAATATAGCTTCATATTATTTGATGTGCAATTGTGAACGGAAGTTGATAGAATAACTTTAATATACTAAATATCAGGGGGTAGCCATATATGCATCTGAAGAAGTGGGCTGTAGTCCACGAAAGCTTATGCTCTAATAAATTTGTTAGTCTCTAAGGTGCCACAAGTACTCCTGTTCTTCTTCTTAAGGTCTTGGTATTTCTGCTAAAAGTGCCAGCGTCTATCATGATGAAGTTTTTTAAGGTGGACACCTGTCCTTTGAAGATTCTTTGTTCACAACTGCACATCACTGTCTGCCATAAATTTGGATTTGGTCTTTTAGGGCCAATGGGTTTGGATCAGATACTTATATATTTTTTCTTTAGTTTGTTATATTTAGTCGGTAATGTCAAAAATCAATAGCTAGAACTGTTTCAAAATGCAGCAAACCAATTTAAACCAACCCTAGACTACTTGAGAATCTTATCATCAATATAATTATCAGTAATAGTAGTTCCTTTGTACTTTATAATTAATGATCTACACTGATCATTCTGTTCTTAATGCACATTGTTATATAAAAATGCAAGTAACTTCCATCATATCATGTGAAATATGATCTTTGGGTCTATCTTTTAATAAGCATGCCAAATATTTTTGCATTCATTTCTGGTATGAAACTTAATGTAAAATGTTGGTGAATTATTTTTCTTATTTTAAAATAAAATAACCAAGTGCTTCTGAAAGTTGCCATATAGATAGCATTGTAGACTAAATCCCTTTCTACACAGGATAGATACAACACAGGCAGGGACAGAGGAAGCTTCTTCACACCATCCCACCGAGCCATGTCAATTTTGTCCTGAAAGGACAACCTTTAGAGACGAGAGGGGATAGTTCAGTCTCCACATTCAATTCAATCTTTGGTTTCTGCACAGAGCCTGCCAGGTTTTTTCTAGAATATTGTGTTCAGAAGAATCTAGTTATACCATTTTAATGTAAACTTCTTTAATGATGACTAGATGCACTTTAATGGATACAATAAGAGAAGCACCATTATTCCCATGTCATGCTCGTTGACAGCACCAAGCATGGTTCTGTTTGCATATCTTTTTACTCATCTATTCCACTAAGCAAGAATTCTGGTAGGTCCTGATCCTGCTCTCACTTACACTGGTGTAAATCTGGAGTAACTCCATTTTAAATGAATGGAGGGAAGTCAGTTTAAAAAGAGGAATGACGAGTGTGAGAGCAAAATCAAAACTGCTCACTATATATGTCTTTATAAGCAATTTCTGCTTGTTCAATATACTTGTGAATAATATTGTCCCTGCTAAGAAGTACGCTTACACAACATAGGTAAAATCCTGGCCCAAAAGTCATTGCCATTAAGTTCTCTGGAATCAGGATTTTACCTCATGTTCTTAGAACCGAAAAGCTGCGACTACTATAATTCTGGAGTCAAATTCAGCCCTAGCACAAACCGCCACAATTTCTTTTGATTTTACTTAGAATTGTGCAAGGGTCTGAATTTCTCCATGATTTTAGGGTTATTTTTTTCTTAGGAGGAATTTACTTAGACAATATTTGATATTTCTCTTTGAGAAGATATTTTGTTGCTAAAATATTTCATTGTATCCTACAGTTTTAATACACTAATAAATCAAGTGAGCAATCTTAGGTCTTCATGATGTAATCAACAATCTGAACATATTACAGACTTGCTTCTCCATTCCTTACACAGTCAAAACATCTGGTAAATCTATGGGAGTTTTGTCTATAGAATATTCACTTAAAACAACATGCTGACCCTGATCAGATATGCTTAGAATTAAGTATGATAACGTATTCATTTTAATCGGCAGTATAACAAAAATTTACCTTTAGTTGAGAGCTATAGGGGTACTGAGGTAAACCTGATTTTGAATTAAGGTTTAAAATAGATTGACCTTTCTTGTTGATTTATATAAATGTGCAGAGCATGATTCTGAAGGATAAGGACCTGATTTTCCTTTGTCCTGTGTTTCTGCAGTCAGTTATACCAATGCAAACTAGGTGTAACATGCAACTTAATCAAAATGGTAGCATTTCCCATTGACTTTTCATGAGTGTAAATGGCTTCCAAGAGCAAGGCAAAGAAGTCTCAGGCCCCAAGTATATATTGTTAAACACTATTAAGAACACTTGCAAGTGTGTGTTTGCGGCAATGCCAAGGTACTTCACACAAGACGACAATCTCTAGGGCCAAATTCTTTCACTTACACTGATATAGCAACAGGAATTCAGCTATGAAGTTGTTGACTACTTCAGAGATTGCGTCTTTTGTTTTAATTGAGAAGCGTGATGTTACTTATTTCACAGTTTAGTTTTATGCATGTTTATGAATTTTAGTGAAAGAATTGGAGTAATATCAAAGCTAAGATACATTTTTGCCTCTGGACCAAGGACCAGCCTGCTTATGGCGGCACGTCCTCTGAAAAATGTCATTAAACAGCTGATCTTTAGAAATATTCATTAACTTGAAAAAAATCTATTTTACATCTATCAGTAAAAATTACAGGTTTGCTCGGGGACTGAAAAGTTGGTGTTTTCAGGGTCAGAGTCTATGCGGGGCTGACAGCCCTTAACTGCCATTGAAGTCTACAGGAATTGTCATTTTTCAGCACCTCACATTAAGTGCTCAGTACTTCACAATATTGAGCTTACAATTGTTGACCTTACCTGTGATAAAAAGCTTTTCTATGATCACAATAAGCCTCTTTATCTTTGCATTACTGTAATTACCATATAACTTACCTGATACTATGAGCTTGGTACCGGAGCCAAATACTTTGATGTAGTAGCCACTAGAAGTATCACAGTGAACAAATCCTTTGCAAAATACTGTACAGATCTAGTATCAGTATATTGATGAACCAGAAGTTGTTGCTTTAAAAAAAATCTGATTTGCTATTTAAATTGCTTTCTGGCTTTGCAATAAAATAGTAAAAAGGGAGAATGCATGTAAAATAATGTGAAAATGGTGGGGAAAATTTTCAAAGGGGCAAAAGACACTTAGACATCTAACTATCATTCCTGGGCACCTACTTGTCATTGAAAATCTGTCCCTGAAATTAATCTGATTTAATATGGTTTATATTAGATGTGTCTAATAACTTGTGGAAAGGAACAAATTACTTTTTAAATTAGGGTCCACAGGCTGAGGTTATAAAATTAAGCCTGCATGCTGCCATCATTCCATGATAGTGCTCCAAATGATAACAATAGATTGAGGGTAGAACATAGCTCTTAAATTGGTTATGTTCATGAGAATTAGTTTGGCTAATTTATGCCATTTAGTGTAATCAGAAATATTCCCCAACTGAAAACCTTTTCTCTTCAGAAATATTTGTTTGTCTCAGGGACTAGGCACCCAGCAAGAACCATTTAGCTGTATATAGAGGGAAGCCTAATTAAAGACACAGAATTCTCTCAATCCTCTTAAATCCAAACATGGCTAAAACATTTTAACAATTGGAAATCATCTTTAAAAATAAAATGGAGAATCATATTATTGGATCAATTATCATAGTTTTTTAAAAGGATTATATCTATTATATATACCTTATGTTTATGTAAAAATAAGCAAACCTTTCTTTCTCATTATTGTATGGAAACAAGAAGATTTACTGCATTTTGGCCTTGTTTTGGCCTTAAAGTTAAGCACATGCTTAAATACCTTGCTGAATAGGAATGGACACATGCTTAAGTGCCTTCCTAAAGTGGAGCCTTTTTTAGAAAAGAAAACACATTAGCATTATTGTTACTATAAATTTACCCTTTGATGCTACCTAAGGGCCAGATCCTCTAAGTGCTGATCATCCTCAATTTTTATTTAAATTAATGAGCATTGAAGAAGCTCAACAACTCATATGATGGGCTGCTAAATATACAGTATTGTATAAAAAACCATAAGTTCTACATTTTACATTTATAGCTAACAATAAGTGGTTCCACTTCTGAATATTTTTGCATAATCGTCTCAGTGTTACACTGCTAAACAAGATCTCCAAACAATTTACATCATTCTCATTGATTGCACAAGTGTAACTGTTTTTTTCTGAATTAGAGAGACTAGGATGGGTGAAATCTTGACCCCATTGAAATCAGTTGAATTTTGCCTTTTACTTCAGTGGAATCAGGATTTTACCTTATATATTTATGATTAGCTTGATTTTGTCCTGGATAACAAGTATAGTAAATGCCCAGAGTAAATGTATGCTTTGAAAACATTTTGAGAAACTTACTTGAAACCACTAGTTTGGTGCCCGAGCCAAAGTACTTTACTATTCCAGACTCACATCATTGAAATCCTCTACAAAAACTAATGAATTATCAAGTTATGAATTTCATCAGACTAAAATTCTGAAGTTCATATTTTAAATACAAAGTCCACAATCTGAACAAGACTTGCTATTGGCCACTTAATAGTGTGAGTACTAAACCATGTTTATGCACTTTGTGAATTCCTGTGCCTTTTTGCTACCAAAAATGTTTTTTGCTCCTTCACATACATCAGTGCATGGCAAATTGAGTGGAGTGAATTACTTCAGTTCCATCAATTTTAGTGAATGAGCAGGATTTAGTCCTCTGATTTCCAAAGTGCCTAGATAGGAAAGATGTTCTTGTGGTTAAAGCACGAGAGTGGGACTCAGGGAGATTTGCCTTTTTTTCTGGCTCTCCCTCTTTGCCCTTTGCCAAATCACAACCTCTGTGCTTCACTTTGTATTTTAACCTGCTCTTAATGTATAGTTTAGAAAATGACATTTACTAGACAATGTATTGTAAATACTGTTATATACTCAACATTAACTAGCACTTATATTATTGATTGTTTCTGTAGCTTTAATCCGATAAAGAATACTATACACAAAAGAGAAGATACTTTCAGTAAAAAACATACTCAGAATCTGAAGACTGTTGCACCTCATTCATTTTTCCTTCATTAATCAATGTACACTGATATAGCACTAACAATAACAAACTCACACTTGCTAAATTGAAACCTGTGCTGTGAATTTTACACTTGCTGGCATTTGGACTCTTTCAATGGAGTTGCACAAGAGATGAATTTGGCCCAATATTTTAAATGTAAAACTCTCAATTTCCCTCTTTCCTGATTCTTAACAGCCAGTCAGCAAATATTCCAGCCTTTTACATTTGTACTCACTTTACTCATTAGGACCAAAACTCCCCTCATTCAATCCATTCGTGTCCTTGGCAGTTCCACATACAGATCAAGAGCAATACATGGCTTATGTGCAAATTCCTTTTTTTATGTTAAATTATTCAGTTCAATTTTTCTGTCCTTTGTTTTTCTTTTGGTAAATAGAATCAATCAAGAACAAACATACTTACCAGAAACAACTAGCTTGGTTCCTGTGCCAAAGTACTTGATCCAGTTTGAAGTATCACGTTGACTTTTCGTTTTACAATAAGCTGTGGTACTTTACTTATGCTGCTGTGTCCTTGCTCAAATAATCAGGTACTCTAACCAGTAGCTGGGAAAATACTTCTAATGAAGTATTCCTGATTTCTTGACTGCTTGGAGAATTTAACAAATTTCACATTTCTGTGCCACCATAAAGCTGATACATAAATTCTCTTCCCAGTGATTCTATTTGCATGTCCTTGCAACTTTTCTGTTATCAAATGGTCACTCCTTAAAATGGAAACTAGATGACGGCTTCTATTTGATTTTAATATTGGAAATAGACTGTTGGATCAGGCGGTTCTCAAACATTTTCATTGTGTGGTCCACATATTAAAAGAGATTATCTCATAGACTACAACCCCTTTCCTATTCCCAATAGCATTGACCACCTCCTCTTCCCCTCCGCAATCACATAACATCCCTGTAGCAATTGCTTACATGGAAAATTTACTGGTATCTTTTTCATGGTGGCTGGGGAGGGGAAAAATATTTTCCTCTACATACACAGACGTTTTAAAACAGAACAGAGATAACATCTGAGAAAGCCCACCTCATTTCAGAGTAGGTGTGGATGACAATCTAGCAATTGGAAGGGAATTAACCAGAATATTTGATCACTCTCAGAGACACAGAAACCCCCACCCCACCCCCGCTTCACTCATCTGCAGAATAATTCTGGGAAATAACTGACAGTGGGTAAGAAAAATTGAAAAGGAACATACAGAGAGAGGTTCCTCCCAAATGTGCAGGTGATTGTTTGTTTGTTTCAAAGGGCTTGTCTACTACCCAGTACTTTATTGGGAATATCTCCCAACATTGCAATAGTGCTGGTGAATCTTCACTGGTGAGCCCTGGGAGAACTGGTGTAGTGAGGCCAATAGCATTCACTGGCATGTTACCACCATGTCTTCTAGACCTGCTCTGAGCAGGATTAAGTGACACTAGCACTTCTGCATTTGGTGTCCTTGGTGGGGCTGTACTGATGTTACTGCAACAGCGGGAAGTTTCACAGAATACATCCATTGTTGCCCCTCTACCTAGCAAATATACTAAGTCATAATCATACATTATCTAACATGGTAGTAGTAATATGATTTGGTCCTGTCAGTATGGAGAGAGCCATAGGGTAATCATCATGCTTAATAACTTGCACTGGGGTTGCACTTTCCATCCAAGAATGTCAATGTACTTTAGTGCATTAAGTTTCAGTGTCTATGTGAGGCAGTTATTATTCATAGCAGGAGAAACTGAAACCCAGACAGGATAAGTGACTGGGCAGTAATAAGAGCCACCAGGGAGCCCAGGTGGCTATGGGGAGCCCCAGACCCTCCACCTCACCCTGGGTGACAGGTGTAGGGGGCAGAGCCTTGTACTTTTTGAATCGATCCTACGTATGCTGCAATGAAAGAACCTGGCTGGTCCAGGTCTCCTGAGTCAGGCTTGCAGGGCTGGGGCTGAAGGGCTAAAATTGCAGTGTAGACATTTGGGCTGGAGCTGGAGCATGGGCTCTGAAACCTAGTGAGGCAGTGGGTCTCAGAGCCCAGGCTCCAGCCCCAGCCTGAATGCCTACACTGCAGTTTTTAGCTCCACAGTCCGAGCCCCACAAGCCCAAGCCAATGGACGCAGAGTCTGAGACTAGGTGCCATGGGATTTTTAATGCAGTGTAGCTGAACCCAAAGGGAAGGGAAATAAAGGTTCCAGATATCTTTTAATAAGGCTTCTCTTTAAAAATCACCAGTATATTTTATCAGGAGATAAATTTGCCCTGAACTAACTGCGTATACTATTTAAGAACCGTGGTTAGCATCATTAAAAAGAGAGTTAGAAAAACAGAGTGCAGGGTTCTATACAGGTAAGATAACTTAGAAAAATTGTCAATTGTAAACTTTCCAATTCTTTTCAGGTACCATAGAATATTCACTTACAGCAACACTCTGATCCTGATCTGATCTGTTTAGAATTAATTATGATAGTGTATTCATTTTAATAGGCAGGATTACAAAAAATTACCTATAGCTGAGAGCTATAATATACTAAGATAAACTTGATTGTGAATTAAGGCTTAAAATAGACTAACCGTTCTAGGTGACTTATATAAATGTCCAAAGCGTGATTCCGAGAGAGTAAGGACCTGATTTTCCATTGTGCTGTGTTTGTGCAGTCAGTTATACCAATGCAAACTGGGTGCAACGTGCTACTTAATCAGAATGGTAACATTTCCCATTGACTTTCCATAAGCGTAAATGGCTTCACAAGAGCAGGGCAAAGAAGACTCAGGCCCCAAGTATATATCGTTAAACACTATTAAGAACACTTGCAAGTGTCAGTTTTTGGCAATTCCAAGGTACTTCATACAGGACGACAATCTCTAGGGCCGAATTCTTTCACTTACACTGGTAAGTGCAGGAATTCAGCTATGAAGATACTGACTACTTCAGAGATTGCTTCCTTTGTTTTAATTGAGAAGCATGATGTTGTTACTTGTTTCACAGTTTAGTTTTATGCATGTTAATTAATTTTAGTGAAAGAATTTGAATATCAAAGCTAACATACATTTTTGCAACTGGACCAAGGACCCACAAACTTATGGTGGCACATCCTCTGAAAAATGTCATTAAACAGCTGATCTTTAGAAGTATTCATTAACTTGAAAAAATCTACTTTACATCTACCAGTAAAAATTACAGGTTTGCTCGGAGACTGAAAAGTTGGTGTTTTCAGGGTCAGATTCTACAAGGGGCTGACAGCCCTTAACTAGCATTGAAGTCTACAGGAACTGTCGGTTTTCAGCACGTCACATAAAGTGCTCAGTACTTCACAAGATCGAGTTTACAATTGTTGACCTTACCTGTGATAAAAAGCTTTTCTATGATCACAATAAGCCTCTTTATCTTTGCATTACTGTAATTACCACAAAACTTACCTGTTACAATGAGCTTGGTACCGGAGCCAAATACTTTGATGAGAACACCACCACTACTAGTAGTAAGTATCACAGTGAGCAAATCCTTTGCAAAAAATCTACACAGAGCGGGTATCTTGTTGTTGATGAACAAGTAGTTGTTGCTTTAAAATAAATCTGATTTGCTATATAAATTACTTTCAGACATTACAATAAAATAGTAAATAAGGAGAGTACACGTAAAATAATGTGAAAACTGTGGGGGAGATTTTCAAAGGCACAAAAGGCATTGTGGTGTCTAACTATCATTGAGTTTCAATGGGCATTTGGCACATAAATGCCATTGATAAAATCTCCCAATCGTATAATGTGGGTTAGATTAAGGGTGTTGAATATTTTGTGGAACGGAAAAAAATATTTTTAAAATATGATGCACAGGCTGAGGTTATAAAATTAAGCCTGTACACTGCCGTCATTCCATAATGGATCTCCCAATGATAATAGATTGAGGGTAGAATATAGCCTTTAAAATGGGTATATTCATGGGGAAAATTGAAGTAGCTCAACACCTCATAGGACTGGGTGCTAAATATACTCTTGTATAAAAAAGATAAATTCTATATTTCACATTTACTGCTAACAATGGGCTTAGTTCCACTTCTGAATAGTTTTGCATAATCATCTCACAATCTTACAATGCTAAACAAGATCTCCAAACACTTTACATTGTTCTCAGTGAAGTGTTTCTGGTTCTTTCTGATTTAGAGAGACTAGTATGGGTGAAATCCTGACCCCAATGAAGTCAATTGGCATTTTGCCTTTGACTTCAGTGGAATCAGGATTTCACCCAGTATATTTATGAATAGCTTGATTTTGTCCCGGATATCAAGCATAGTAAATGCCCAGAGTAAATGTATGCTTTGAAAACATTTTGAGAAACTTACTTGAAACCACCAGTTTGGTGCCGGAGCCAAAGTACTTTACTCCATACTCACATCATTGAAATCCTCTACAAAAACTAATGAATCATCAAGGTATGAATTTCCCTGAATTGAAATTCTGAAGTTCATATTTTAAATACAAAGTCCACAATCTAAACAAGACTTGCTATAGGCCAGGATGTTATGTGAGGATTAAACTGAGTTTATGCACTTTGTGAATTCCTCTGCCTTCTTCTACGAAAAATGTTTTCTGCTCTTTGACATACGTCACTGCATGGCAAATTGATTGGGGTGAATTGCTGGTCACCACACAATTCCATTAAGTTCAGTGGATGAGCAGGATTTAGTCCAATGATCTCCAATGTGCCTGGATAGGAGGAATGGTCTTGTGGTTAAAGCACCAGAGTGGAACTGAGAAGATTTGGCTCCCTGTGTGATCTTGGGCAAATCACAACCTCTGTGCTTCACTTTACATTTTAACATGCTCTTAATGTATTGTTTAGAAAATATAAGACATTTCTTGGCAATGTATTATACATTTTTTTATATGTACTCAACATTGTTAACTCACACTTATATTATTGATTGGACTGTTTCTGTGGCTTTAATACTATAAAAGAATATTCTACATAAAAGGGAAAAATTACGTTCATAAAACCAATTACTGAGAGCCTGAACACTGATTCATCTCAGACAATTTTCCTTCATTAGTCATCAAACACTGATATAGCCCTAACAATAACAAGCTTTTTAATAATCTCACACCTGCTAAATTGAAACCTGTGCTATGAATTTTACACTTGCTGGCATTTGGACTCTTTCAATGGAGTTGCACAAGAGGTGAAGTTGGCCCAATATTTTAAATGTAAAGCTCTCCATTTCCCTCCTTACTGATTCTTAACAGTTATTCAGTAAATATTCCAGACTTTTACACTTGTACTCACTTTACTCATTAGGACCCAATACCCCCCACAGTCAATCCATTGGTATCTTTCGGAGTTCCAATTCAGTTCAAGAGCAATACATGGCTTTTGTGCAAATTCCTTGTCTTATATTCATTTATTCAGTACATTTTTTTTGTCCTTTGATTCTATTTACCAAAAGAAAAACAATCAAGAATAAACATACTTACCAGAAACAACTAATTTGGTTCCTGTGCCAAAGTACTTGATCCCGCTTGAAGTATCACGTTGACTTTTCGTTTTACAATAAGCTGTGGTACTTTACTTATGCTGCTGTGTCTTTGCTCAAATAACCAGGCACTCTAACCAGTAGCTGGGAAAAAGCTTCTAATGAAGTATTCCTATTTTCTTGACTGCTTGGAGAATTTAAGTAATTTCACATTTTTGTGACATCATAAAGTTGATACGTAAATTCTCTTCACAGTGATTCTATTTGCATGTTCTTGCAAATGAATCCTCATTGCTTAAATGAATCCTCACTCCTTAAAATGGAAATTAGATGACAGCTTCTATTTGATAATGGTTTAAATAGAACCTTGGAACAGGCGGGTCTCAAACATTTTCATTGTGTGGTCCATATATTAAAAAAGAGATTGTGTCATAGACTACAGTATCCCATTCACAATAAGATTGACCACCTCCTCACCCTGTAATCACATCACATTCCTGTGGCAACTGTAGCAATTGCTTACATGGAAAAATAATACCTGGAAAGTATTTCATTCTTAGCTGTATTAGTGAAATTTAATAGATGGAAATGAGGAGGATCCAGCATTATGTGATCAGCCAGCTCTCTACAGACCAGCACAAAGAGCTCCATGAACTGCTGCTGGGAACCTATATCCTAGATACATATTTTGCTACCCAACTGTATATTGTTCTAGATTCTGTATTACCAATTTACTGCTATCTTTTTATATGGCTGCTGGGGAGGGGAAAAATATTTTTCTCTGCATACACAGTCGCTTTAAAACAGAACAGAGATAACATCTGAGGAAACCCACCTGGAAGATGATTTAGCAAGTTTAAGGAAACTAACGAGAATATTTTTTTTCTGTCTCTCTCTACTCCATCTCACAGACACCCACACCCCATTCCCATGAAGAATAATTCTGGGAAATCACTGACTGTGTATGAAAAATTGAAAAGGAACATATATAGAGAGGCTTCTCAAAAATGTACAGGTGGTTGTGTCAAAGAGGTTGTCTACCCAAGATTTTTTTTTGGGAATATCCCCCAGAACTGCAATCGTGCTGGTGAATCTTCACAGGTGAGCACTGAGGGAACTGGTGTAGAGAAAACAATGGTGTTCACTGGCATTTTATCACCATGTCTTCTAGACATGCTGTGAGCGGGGTTAAGTGACACCATCATAAAAATGCCAGCACTAGCACTGCTGCTGTGCTCTCATTGGCGGGTTTGTACTGATATTAGCACAACAGTGGGAGATTTCACAAAATAAGTCCATTGTTGCCCCTCTTCTAAGCAAATATACCAACTCACAATTGTACATGATAGTTGTTATAATATTATTAATCTTGCAGATATGGAGAAAACAAAACAGAGTTTAGCCATAATTTGCACTCTTGTAGCACTTTCCAGCCAAGAATTCCAAAGTACTTTAATGCATTAAGCTTCAATGCCTATGTGAAGTAGGTATTATTCCCAGAAGGGGAAACTGAAATCCAGGGAGGTTAAGTGACTTGGTAATGCAAGAAATGTGTGAAAGAGAGCCAGGCATCAAATCCAGATCTCCTAAGGCCTTATCCTGTCCTTTAACCATAAGACCATCTTTCTTCACCCACAATGCAGGCATGCACCTTCCTAAGACTGGAAGAGCAACTGAGATCAGAAAGAATGGATGATCCAGTCTCTCAAGAAGAATTTGTTTTCTAAGAAGAAGTAAGTTCCCCAAATAACATAGGGAATTTAGATTTAATAAAAATGGATTTATGGTAGGTGGATGAAGTGATAAGAGAGAGATATTGGCAGGGCCTGGATTTCAAGGTGCATGGTATAGACCAACATTTTAATTATAGGTGCCACACTTTAGTTATAGATGCCTGTAAGTTAAGGTTGCCTGAATCTTCCCATTATAAGACACTCTTTTCAAACTTAAACTGTTCCGATTCAAATTTTCTATGCCAGTTTTCTGCTCTCGGCAGATTAAAAAAAAAAAAGTTTTAGAAACAGTGGCTCAGCCTTTTGTGAGAACTAGATTTCAGGAAAATACCTATTTTTGCCCATATTACATTTTTACAACTGTTTCTTTGAGAATCTCTAGCAGTCACATATTTGCAGCAGGGACTTGAAATTTGTGAACAAGGTGGCCTTTGTGTTAGGGATGTGTTGTTTACTATTCCTGTGGAAAGAATGCCCAGATTTGGCCAAAGTTATGAGCCTTTGAAAAATCTCACTTTGCACAGGTCAGTAGTAACTTGTTTGAGTCTGGCAGCTTTAGTCAGCAGAAGCAGAGTGGGAGGGGAGATGGTTGCCAGAAGTGGGGGTGTGCATGTGGGGGAAGCTGTGTAAGACAGGAAACAGTGGTTAGGTGGGGACAACAGAGGAGGAAAGGGACTAGAAGTAACGGGTGGTGGCTAGGAATAGAGGGAGGGGAAGGGGTGACATTTGGGTGTGTATAGGCATGGATACAGGGGACGATAGGTGCAAAAAGGAAGGGGACAGAAGATGGAGGATGAGGGATGACAGGACCAGAAGGGAGAGGTGAAGATGGGGTGGGGGACAGAGAGAGTGTTGGGGAGGAGGGAAGAAGGCATGGTCTAGTGCTTAGTGCTAGCCTTGGACTTGGGAGACCTGGGTTTAATTCTGTCTTTTGCAACAAGCTTTCTATGTACCTCAGTTCCCCATCTGTAAAATGGGGGTAAGAATACTTCCTTACGTCACAGCTGTGTTGGGAGGATAAATGCATTAGAGATTGTGAGGTGTTCAGATACTGGGATAACTTAGATGGTTGAGTGCGGGGGATGAAACAGAAGGGTCTCTAACCACTAGCAAATCCCCCCTTGGAGTTCCTAGAATTAAACCCAGGAATCCTGAGTTTCAGTATTTCCCTTCTTTCAGCAAATACCTGTGAAACCCATTGGCAAAATATGTACATCATCCCCCTTTAGTGCCTGATCTACACAGAGGATAACAACCTAGTAGTGATACCAGTTACTCTGTTAGTTGAAGTGACAGAGGTCTATGAATAGAACCTTTAATTTTGTTTGTTTTTTTAAATTAGGACACTGTATAAAAAAGACTACTTTAATAGAATATTAAGGTTGCAAAATCAAGCATTCAGAAGTTAGCAAATGCCGGACTTAATGTCGCCCAGGCAACCTTAATTTGGTCCCCTTATGTATATGTGTTATGATACAGTCTTTAATTACATGATCACACGCTTTTTCTCCCACAGGACTCCTGTTTCATTTTGTGCACAGGGTGGTTGGTGCTCTGGGGTTGAATCACGGGTGTGTAATGAAGGAGGCTGTTGTATGTAGGACCCTGGACTCATTTGTGGCAGAATTTGGAAGGTGTCTGGTGGATGAGGGAGGGGATAGCAGGAAAGGAAAGGCTGGTCTCATGGTAAAGGCAGTTGGGTGCCAACAGGGATAATTAGATTCTATCCCTGCCTGTGCCTCAGAGTTCCTGTGTGATGCTGGGCAAGTCACTTAAACCAAAATATTCACAGCTGGCCACACATTATGTGCGCCTCCTTTTCTGGGTGTCCTCCTGGGTCCTGATCTGCAGAAGCTCTGAGTGCTCATGACTGCAACTGAAGTAGGTCGGAGCAGTGCTTTGAACATGTAAAGTGCTATAAAAATGAAGTACAGTGGAAAATCAGGCAGTAGATGTCTCAGGTTGAACACCGAAAATTAGTGGACACCTTTGACAATTTTGGCCATAATCCTTTTGTGTCTGAGTTCCCCCAGAATAAAATGGGGTTAATAACACCATTTAATCTCATAGAGCTGTTGTGAAAAGAAATTCATTAATGTTTGTTAAGTACCCAGATACTACAGTGACAGCACCATAGAAATGCCCATGTTTGGAGGTTCTGCATTAAATAAGGCTTTGGGCCACATAATGGATGTGAAGGATAGAGAAATACTGAATAACTACTGTTTCACTGAATGAGGTAGGGGTCCTATGCAAAAATAGCATGTGAAAATGTAAGTAAAGATTCTATCATAATAACATGGTACTTATAATATGATTTGGTCCTGCCAGTATGGACAGAGCAAAACTGAATTTTAGCCATAGTCTAATCATCATACATAATAACTTGCACTGGTGTTGCACTTTCCATCCAAGAATGTCAATGTACTTTAATGTATTAAACGTCAATGTCTATGTGAGGCAGGTATTATTCACAGCAGGAGAAACTGAAACCCAGAGAGGACAGGTGACTTGGTCAGGCAGGAAGTGTGTAAAAGAGAGCCAGGCTTAGAATCCAGATCTCCTGAGGCCCAATCCTGTACTTTAACCAGGAGCTGGGCAGTAATAAGAGCCACCAGGGAGCCCAGGTGGCTATGGAGAGCCCCAGACCTTCCACCTCACTCTGGGTGCTGTGCCCCAGAGGTGTGGTGATGCAGGAGGCAGAGCCTTATACTTTTTGAATCGATCCTAAGTACAGGTTTACATTCTGGTTCATTTCAAAACTATTCCAGGAATCTCCAGAATAGTCAGAAATGGAGAATGGAGACAATATTTTCTCTTTTTTAAGAGAGCTAAGATATGGTGTTTTGTTTTGGCACACTCAAAATTCAAAACCAGCCAAATGGTTTTAGCTCAAATTTTCCAAAGTTGTTTACCTCTAATTGCTGGGTTACAGAGATGCTTTTTCAGTCTTGAGAATAATCAGTTTAAACTCTGATGCTATCCCATACAAAAGCACTTCACTAATGTAAATAAGGGTGCATTTCCTGACTGTCTAATCAATACATATCAAGGAAATCACAGTTAAGGCAACCTTAACATCCAAACCACTATCCATTCACTTACCTTACCAGTGAGATAAACTAGGGGAGATTTTGAAAGGCACATATGGTAGGTAAACACCTACTTTTAAAATCTCTCCTTTAGTTAACCAAAACTTGCATATTAAAAAACACTATGATAATGTGAGGAAGGGTATGTCTACACTGCAATAAAAGACCCCAGCTAGTCCAGGTCTCCCGACACAGGCTTGTAGGGCTGAGGCTGAAATTGCAGTGTAGACGTTTGGGCGTGAGCTGGAGTGCAGGCTCTGAAACTCAGTGAGGCGGTGGGTCTCAGAGCCCAGGCCCCAGCCCGAGCCTGAATGCCTACACTGCAGTTTTTAGCTCTGCGACCTGAGCCCCACAAGCCCAAACCAATGGACGCAGGGTCTGAGACTGGGTGCCATGGGATTTTTAATGCAGTGTAGCCGTACCCAAAGGGAAGAGAAATAAAGGTTCCAGATACCCTTTAATAAGGCTTCTCTTTAAAAATCACCAGTATATTTTATCAGGAGATAAATTTGCCCTCTGTATACTATTTATGAACCTTGGTTAGCACCTTTAAAAAGAGAGTTAGAAAAGCAATCTTTAAGCCTTGTCCACAATGAGAAACTTAACCATTGCTGACAATATTTTTCTTCAATGATTCACCTTAAAATGATATAAGGAATGACATATGTTCTATTGATGAACCAGTTAATATCACTTCAGGGGGAACTGTTGCTGAATGCCATTTTGAGAAATTACAGTAAATACATTAACATGTATCACTCAATGACAAATATTAATTACGAAATTAGCAAGGATGATACACCCTGAAATGACTTTGTTCATTTATTTGACAAATGTAATGCAGTCTTATGCATAACAGTCATCACTTCTGAAAATCAAGCCCATTTAAATACCCAATTAAGTATTTAGGAGCCTAACTATAGTCAACCACTTCTGAAAATCTCAATTATGAAGCATTACTAACAATGGAGCTCTCAACACAACTCAGCCATCAAATCTTTGCTGAGGAATAGAGGGAATGTTGTGTCCAAATCCCAAAGTGGATTAGCAAAGTGCCAATTAGTGAACTTCTGCTGTATCTCCTGAATTATTTTTAAATAATTCTTCCACAGTATTAATTTTGTCACTCTAGAATTGAACTGATCTAAAAATATCTTTTTCACTTTATGCAATTTTTAAAAATTATCACATGCTATAGAGTTGGATAAAACACAACCACAAATTTTTTTATTAAAAGTTTGAATTAGAAAAGATGAAAATATCCTCATTTCATCACTGAGTTTCTGTAAGTGCATGAAATAATAAACAGTAAATCAGGTTGAAAAATAATTCTATACCAAAATCATTATTCATCTGCTTGTGTCACAATGCTGACTGCAAGTGATGCATTTTTTTTAAACAGCATATTGAATTTACTAGTTATCACAAGAAACGAGCAGGTTCAAACACTTTTACTGCCGCTAATCTCTGTCCCCTGTTTGTCACTGTGGGATACAACCAAGAGAATAAGGTTCCCAACCCAGCTAACTGCCAAAGAAGTATTTTCTACAGAATGAGGCAACATTCTCATGTTATAAATGTGCATCACAAAGAAGAAACAGAAGGTTGTTGATATTTCAGTAGTGTAGAAGGTCCCCAATTGGGCACCATGTATCCTGTGTATTCTCAATTTGTTCCAACATTTAATTGCAGGTGAAAAATTAGAGGCCATTTAACAATATAGTTGGCCTGTACTCCACAAAACATATTGGTTTGAATTTTTAAAGCTAGCAAGAAGTGATTTAGGTGCCCAAATCCCTTTGAAATTCAGGATCCTTTGATAATGTCAGCCATTGTCTTTAGTCAACTGAGACACAAATAGATTAATAAATATTAAGGCCCTATTCCCACAAAGTCTTACACATGTGCTTAACTTTATGCATTGTGAGTTGTCCCACTGATGTCAAAGCTTGTGAAGGTTCCTTTTTAAAATGGTTTCAGCTTGTTTCTGTGCGGTCTGGATATCCTAGAGTTTTCTGAAACTATTTTGAACTGAACCAAACTATAACCCTGTAACTAGGGTTGTGTTCAAAAGTATTTAAAATATTTTGAGTTTAGAAGCAAATAAAGACAGCTGAGATGTAAGACTACCTAACCAAGAAAAATCCCTTCATTAAAGAACTTTCCCTCATTTTGGAGATTGTCACCAAATAAAGGCGATTTGATTTTTTTTGTTCTTTAAAATTCAGATCCTCATGCTCCAGCACTGATTAGTTCAATATTTGGGGCTCAATCTTACATTCCATATGCACTGAAAACACCCAGGAATGCAGGATTGGGCTGAAGAGTAGGTTTACCAAATGATTTATTCACTCAAGTCTCGTAGGTATTTAACAGACTTTTACATAGCTTCCAGTCCAGTGATGTTGTGCTTTGCAAAAACGAATGATTATTTCTCGGATTTCTCTTAGATGTTAAGAGCCCTTTTTTTTAAGAAGTTGGAATCACATTTACATGCTGTCATTTGCAAGCACATGTCCAGATTGGGGATTATTGTATATGCACATAGACTGCAAGATGGAATGAGTGTCTGTCCAGTATAAATTCTGAATCGTGTACATAATCAGCAAGTGTGTGTGCAGAAGTGGATGTGCTGATACATGAGCAAAATCAGATTTACATTTCTGGCTTCACTTTAGGCCAGAACTGAAACTCATTCAGGACAATAGGATTCTTTCCTTTGGCTTCAATGGGCTTTGGATAACACACTTTGGGAAGATCAGACCTTCATTTCTAAGCAAATAATGGTTTCCAGTGTGGAAGTACTTGTTACAAGATCTGAATTTCTCCATGATCTTAGGTATTTTTTTCTTAGGAGGAACTTACTTAGCCAATATTTGATATTTCTCTTTGAGAAGAAATTTTATTACTAAAGCCTATTATTGTATCCTATAGCTTTAATACTTAATAAATCAAGCAAGCAATCTCGGGATATTCGTGCTGTAATAAATAGTCTACACATATCATAGATTTGCTTCTCCATTCTTTACACAGTCAAAATACCTGGTAAATGTATGGGAGTTTTGCATGTGCAAAGGGTGGAGGATCTTATACAGGTAAGACAACTTAAGAAAATTGTCAATTGTAAAATGTAATGCTAAGTAAATTGTATCCACATTGTTAATATCACAGAATATTCACTTACAGCAACATGCTGATCCTGATCTGATATGTTTAGAATTAATTATGATAGTGTATTAATTTTAATAGGCAGCATTACAAAAAATTACCTTTAGCTGAGAGCTATAATATACTAAGATAAACTTGATTGTGAATTAAGGTTTAAAATAGACTGACCATTCTTGTTGATTTATATAAATGTGCAGAGTGTGATTCTGAGAGAGTAAGGACCTGATTTTCCATTGTGCTGCGTTTGTGCAGTCAGTTATACCAATGCAAACTGGGTGTAACATGCTACTTAATCAGAATGGTAACATTTCCCATTGACTTTCCATAAGCATAAATGGCTTCACAAGCGCAGGGCAAAGAAGACTCAGGCCCAAGTATATATTATTAAACACTATTAAGAATACATTCAACCACTAGTTTGCCTGCAATGCCAAGGTACTTCATACAAGACGGCAATCTCTAGGACCGAATTCTTTCACTTACACTGGTGTAAGTGCAGGAATTCAGCTATGAAGATACTGACTACTTCAGAGATTGCTTCTTTTGTTTTAATTGAGAAGTATGATGTTGTTACTTATTTCAAAGTTGTTTAATTTTATGCATGTTTATGAATTTTAGTTAAAGAATTCGAGTAATATCAAATCTAAGACAAATTTTTGCAATTGGACCAAGGACCCGCATGCTTATGGTGGCACATCCCCTGAAAAATGTCATTAAACAGCTGATCTATCAGTAAAAATTGCAGGTTTGCTCTGTGATTGAAAAGTTGGCGTTCTCAGGGTCAGATCCTACAAGATGCTAACAGCCTTTAACTGCCATCGAAGTCTACAGGAATTGATGGTGCTCAGCACGTCACATAAAGTGCTCAGTACTTCACAAGATCAAGCTTACAATTGTTGACCTTACCTGTGATAAAAAGTTTTCTATTATTATCACAATAAGCCTCTTTATCTTTGCATAATTGTAATTACAACATAAGTTACCTGTTACAATGAGCTTGGTACCAGAGCCAAATACTTTGATGAGAACACCACTAGTAGTAAGTATTACAGTGAGCAAATCCTTTGCAAAAATCTAGCGCGGGTATCTTTTTGTTAATGAACCAGTAGTTGTTGCTTTAAAATAAATCTGATTTGCTATTTAAATTGCTTTCAGATATTACAATAAAATAGTAAATAAGGAGAGTACACGTAAAATAATGTGAAAACTGTGGGGGAGATTTTCAAAGGCAAAAAAGGCATTATGGTGTCTAACTATCATTGAGCTTCAATCGGCATTGGGCACATAAATGCAATGATAAAATGGGTTAGATTAAGGGTGTTGAATATTTTGTGAAAAAGAACAAATAACATTGTAATTTTTGGTACACAGGCTGAGGTTACAAAATTAAGCCTGTACACTGCCATCATTACATAATGGATCTCCCAATGATAACAATAGATAGAGGGTAGACGATAGCCTTTAAAATGGGTATATTCATGGGGAAAATTCTGGCTAATTCCTGTCATTTGGTGTAATCAGGAATATTACCAACAGAAAACATTTGCTCTTTAGCAATATTTGTGCAAAACAGAGATTAGGCACCCAGCAAGGATGATTTAGCAGGATCTAGAGGGAAGAATATGCTTAAAGACACAGAATACTCTGAACCTCCTTAAATCTAAACATGACTAAAACATTTGAACAATTGAAAATATCTTTTAAAATATCTTTCTATCTCTATCACGTACCTGGTCTTTACGTAACAGATAAGCAAACCTCTTTATTCCCCATTACTGGATCGAATCAAGAAGATTTTACTGCATTTTGGCCTTAAAGTTAAACACATGCTCAAATTCTATGCTGATTAGGGATAGAAACATGCTTAAGTGCCTTACTGAACTGGAGTCTTTATTAGGAAAGAAAACCACAATTGCATAAATTTATTGTTACTATAAATGCACTCCTTAACTCTATCTAAGGGCCACATCCTGGAAGTGCTGAGCATCCTCAACTCCCATTTAAATTAATGAGCATTGAAGTAGCTCAACACCTCATAGGACTGGGTGCTAAATGTAGTTTATTGTATAAAAAACATAAATTCTACCTTTCACATTTACTGCTAACAATGGGCTTAGTTCCACTTCTGAATAGTTTTGCATAATCTCACAGTCTTACAGTGCTAAACAAGATCTCCAAACACTTTACATTGTTCTCAGTGAAGTGTTTCTGGTTCTTTCTGATTTAGAGAGACTAGTATGGGTGAAATCCTGACCCCAATGAAGTCAATTGGAGTTTTACCTTTGACTTCAGTGGAATCAGGATTTCACCCAGTATATTTATGAATAGCTTGCTTTTGTCCTGGATAACAAGCATAGTAAATGCCCAGGGTAAATGTATGCTTTGAAAACATTTTGAGAAACTTACTTCAAACCACCAGTTTGGTGCCGGAGACAAAATACTTTATTCCATCATTGAAATCTTCTACAAAAACTAATGAATTGTCAAGGTATGAATTTCCCTGAATTCAAATTCTGAAGCTATATTTTAAATACAAAGTCAACAATCTAAACAAGACTTGCTATAGGCCAGGATGTTATGTGAGTATTAAACTGAGTTTATGCACTTTGTGAATTCCTGTGCCTTTTTCTACCAAAAATGTTTTCTGCTCCTTGACATACATCACTCTCCATTTCTCTCCTTCTTGATTCTTAGCAGCTATTCAGTAAATATTCCAGCCCTTTACTCTTGTATTCACTTTACTCATTAGGACCAAATACTCCCCTCAGTCAATCCATTGGTGTCCTTGGGACTTCCAGTTCAGATCAAGAGCAATACATGGCTTTTGTCTAAAATTCATTTATTCGGTACAATTTTTTTTGTCCTTTGTTTTTCTTTTGCTAAAAAGAATCAGTCAAAAATAAAAATACTTACCAGAAACAACTAGCTTAGTTCCTGTGCCAAAGAACTTGATCCTGCTTGAGGTATCACATTGACTTTTCGTTTTACAATAAGCTGTGGTACTTTACTTATGCTGCTGTGTCTTTGCTCAAATAACCAGGCACTCTAACCAGTAGCTGGGAAGAAACTTCTAATGAAGTATTCCTAGTTTCTTGATTGCTTGGAGAATTTAATTAATTTCACATTTTTGTGCCATCATAAATTCTCTTCACAGTGATTCTATTTGCATGTTCTTGCAAAAGGATCCTCATTGCTTAAATGAATCCTCATTCTTTAAAATGGAAATTAGATGACATCTTCTATTTGATAATGGTTTTAATAGACCCTTGGATCAGGCGGTTCTCAATCATTTTCATTGTGTGGTCCATATATTAAAAAAGAGATTGTGTCATAGACTACAGTGTCCCATTCACAATAACATTGACCATCTCCTCAGTCTATCATAATACCAGGAAGAGTCAAGCATATATTTCATTTCACCAGCATGTTGGCTTCTGCAACCTAATTTTACTTTCACGTCCTTCCTGTTTTGGGGTGAATATTGTCAAGACTGGGGGCAGGTCTACACTATCGCTTAAGTCGATCTAACTTACGTCGTTGGGGTGTGAAAAAGTCATCCCCCTGAGTAATGCAAGTGACAGCAACCTAAATGATGTCCACACCAGCGCTATGTCAGCAGGAGACGCTCTACCACCGACATTGCTTTCACCTCTCGCAGAGGTGGAGTGATTATGCAAAACGGGAGAGCTCTCTCCCATCAGTATAGAGTGTCTTCACCAGACACACTCTAGCGGCACAGGTGCATTGGAGCATCTGCGCTGACGTAGTGCTCTAGTGTAGACTAGACCTCAGAGAGCTTAGTCTTAGTCTAGGGCTTTTATAAACAAATATGCCGTTCTACCAGCCAATACTCATTTGCACAAACTGTTATACATATGCAACATTTTGCTGTCATATGTGATTGTCTGCTCTCCAGAGACGGTTGCCTATCCAGATGCTTAAAGCTAAGCATGTGTGTAAGTGTCTGAAAAATCCCCTCCAAATTTGTTTTGGCTCAACCCAAAATAAAACCTATTTTGATTTTTCATACAAAAATGAAAAACAGAAATATTTTCATTTCAGATTAAATGAAACATTTTGTTCTCGCCAAAGCATTTTTTGTTTGTTTGTTTTTCATTGTATTATTTCGGGGACGGTTGCACCTTTTCAGTGTGTGTTTGTTTTTTTAAATAAATTTGACGAAACTTCAAAACAAAATGTTTCAAAATGAAAAGTCAAAATGTTTCATTTTGAAAATGTTGAAGTGAAATTTCAACTTTAAAAAAAATCATTTTTTCAGCAAAACTATTTGTAAATCCAACCAAATTTGTAAATACTTTCGGTCAAATTGAAATTGCATTTTTGGGAGGGAATAAACTATATGTCAAAACAATGTTGACCTGCTCTAAAAGGTGTGGCAGTGATTTGTAACAAAATGTAATTCAAAACTGCAGTTCTATGCTGTTGTTCATCCTGTCATATTGCAGAAAACAGTCAGGAGTTTCTGCTGTTGGTTTCAAGTTGACAGGAAGGATAAGGGATGCGTCTGGTTTCATACACTTGAAAGGCTGTGGTTCAGAATGCAGAGTGGGTTTTTGTACGGGTTGTCTATGGCTTTCTAGTACTGTGCGATCCCAGGTGGCACAATAATAGGTAGCAGCATCCTCTTGGGTTAGTTGGTCTACTCTGAGATTAGCGGTGGATGCAGAAACATCATTACTAGCAGTAAACTTTTCGCTATTGAAGCCTTCATCCTTAGAAATTGATCCTGATCCAATATACAGAATCCTCTTTGGAGCTTCCCCAGGGCTCTGTCGATACCAGTGTATATAAGCACTGTTAAAATCAAAACTTTTGTCAGGAATTTTACACGCCATACGTGCAGTTTTAGTTACCGCTCTGGTGACAGACAATGGAGTTTGGATCAGAGTTATTTGCGTATATCCATCTAGAAAGAAAAAAGGAGAAATGATACTAGAAACCTGAAGCTGAAGGAATTTGGAACGTGTCTCATTGCTGAAGGAATGGGTACATGTAGAAAAGAACAGAATGGAAAAATGACTTACAAGACCATGTTGAAGTCACAATAAGAACCTGCAGCAGTAACATTCTCACTGGTTGGGTTGAACTTGAAACAGAGGACTATGAAATAACCCCTCAGACGGAGAGACAGGGAGCGAGGTGCAGCTGGGGAGAGGAAATGGGTTGTTTAAGCAGGATCCAATGATAGGTCTCCTGCCTGCAGATGT